>NC_042986.1:33623396-33750896 GCF_901001165.1 Salmo trutta | reverse complement strand
TCTCCTATCAGGGGGTGATGTAATCCATCTTGTGTGTGTGTGTGTGTGTGTGTGTGTGTGTGTGTGTGTGTGTGTGTGTGTGTGTGTGTGTGTGTGTGTGTCTGCGAACCAGAGGTGAAAGTACAGGAGTAGGTTATGAAACAGAGTCTCAGATATCAGTTGTGACACACAATATCAGTGTGCTGATGGTTTGGTAGTTCACATCAGTACTCCCTCATCATCCAGCTCTGAGAGACTGCGCAGGCTGGCTAACTCACACATCAACTGTAGCCTACATCAGCCTTGTTAGCATCAGGCTAGCTGACTCACCCATTGACCCTACATTAGCCACATTAGCATTAGGCTAGCTACTATGTCACCCAGCCCTGGGTGAATTATAGCACAAGGCTAGGTCCTCATGCACTGACCTTGCATTAGCAAAATCTGTATCTTGCTAGCTATCACATCCATTAACCCTATATTAACCAAATTAGCATTCCACTACACACTGCAAAGCAATGCCACAACGTTTGAGTGGTGGAGGAGGGTGTGTGGATTGCACAGGGGGGGGGGGAATATGTGTGAAACGTTTTGTTGCTTAGCAATAAAAGATAATGCTTTCCTAAGTGTGCTTGTAAGTGTGTGTGTGTGTGTGTGTGTGTGTGTGTGTGTGTGTGTGTGTGTGTGTGTGTGTGTGTGTGTGTGTGTGTGTGTGTGTGTGTGTGTGTGTGTGTGTGTGTGTGTGTTGCTACTACTTCCACTACACAGTACTAGAGAAAAGAACACCCATTAACAAACCTCACATACAGGCTTTTAAATATGTGGCCGACTCTCTATAGGGGTTCAAACTCACATTTAAGCCACTCTGTTTCCAAAAAAAAAAGAAAAAAAAGATAGCCATTTACATGATTGCCCCTCAATATTCCAGTTGCATTTCAACAGATTTTCCTTCGACAAACGGAATGTTGTTTAACAACGATTTTCCCTCTTCTCCCTCTCCTTCCCTCAAAGACCATATTTTAATGGTAGAACATGTCGGTCGTATAGAGCCTATATGTTTCAGTCCACCAGACATACACAGAATCAAACAGTGATAACAGCACAAATATGTACCATGTACAATATACCAGCCTTTACATGAACCTTCACATGAATCTTCACATAGGCCTTGACATCTGTATCCGACAATATGGATTGAAAACAAGATAAATCGGTCGATTAATAGACAATATTCTAATCTATCGTATTAAATCTTCAGCAAAATAATTGGGTGTGTGCAAGGTGTGAGCTAGCATGAGGTTGAAAGTAAAAATGTATGGAAGATTTGTAAAATATCTCCAGAATTACTGCAAAGCAGTGTTTTTTCAACATTATTTTCCAAGCCAGGGGTGTTATAAAATTGTTATTTCAGATAAAATGTTAATTGTATTTTGTCATCAACAACTAGTGAATAGTCATCGAATAGTCATCGAATGTGAAAAAAACGGACAGTCTATAGAAGATGTTTAACTGTGGACGCAGAACTACCCAGTAAAACATATTTTACCATATTCTGTTAAATGTACAGGTTAGAAAGACCTTTCTATTTCATGATATCTGACCTCTTCTGTGTACATTATATTTTCATTTTGTGTGGACTACATTTCAGGTTTGTGATGTGATAGATTCTCCAGAGCAGAGCAGAGCAGAGCAGAGCAGAGCCTACCTTCTGCAGTAGCTGGGAACCAGAGTACTTGGCTGAGATGGACTTGATCTCTCCTCCGAACGCTGAGGCCCACAACTTCACCCTGCATGGAGAACACAGACAGGAGAGCACACTGGTCAGGAATGGACGCATGCACCTGCACCTGCACCTGCACCTGCACACACACACACACACACACACACACACACACACACACAGTGTATTTAAGCTACTGTGAATCAGCTTGCTCTTTATGGTCTTTGGTGTTTACAGGCTAGGTCCCTTTGTGCAGGCACTGCACTTTATAAACATACACTTTGTGACAAATGTATTTGTGAAATGCGCAACACAAAAAAATGTATGTTGATTGATCAATACTGACTTGTCTGAAGGTACTAGAAATAATAAAACCACAGAATGTTTGTTATCAATCCAATATGATCTAATGCACAGAGGGGCGGCAGGTAGTCTGATGGGTAAGAGCGTTGGGCCAGTAACCGAATGGTCAAATCCCTGAGTCAACTAGGTGACAAATCTGTCAAAGTACCCTTGAGCAAGGCACCTAACCCTAATTGCTCCTGTAAGTTGCTCTGGATAAAGCTTCTACTGAACGTAGACAGAGGAAAGCACCAGCTGAGAACACATCTGAGGGGAACAGTATGATCTGGTCTTACATGACAATTTCATGGCTTTGGTTAGATAGACTTCTTGCACACTTGACAGCATCAATGGAATTGAAGCATAAGGCTACATAAGAACATAAAATGTAGGCTTCTCTATGTAGTCTCGTTTTTGTAAGAATTTTAAAAGCAGGTGGTATCGCTAACAAAAACTTTATTTTTAGGTTCTAAAAAACGTTTAAATTAATGAATAGCTTGTCACTGTATAATACAATTGAATTGATTACATATTGACATATTGTAAACTAAATATATATATATATTGAGTGCAGAGTGCGACTTCCGCTGGAGTCACATATCATCTGAATCACTACCTGGACCAGACCGACCCCCGCGAAGTTCCTCAGTCTGTAGCCTACTCTAAGCCTACCAAATAAACTTTGTTGCTGAGGTTTGAAACACACAGTTATGAAAGATATTCCCCCATTATTACACATAATAACAATACAATTTGATCAACTAAAAATAAAAATAAGTATTTTATAGGCTACTATTTGTATTGTGAAAGTGACCGTTATTGACAGCTTTGTGACAGTTTGACATTTATTTCAGTAGACTACTCACACGGAGAGAGGGATGCTGCCTTGGTGCGACCCGACCACACCGACCACCCTCGTGCCAAGACATATCCACACTAGGAGCAGACACACACTCCACACACGAGAACACATCGAGTTCAGATCCCCCGGCATCTTCACACTCCTCCCTCAGTGCCCACTAGGAGTTGGGGCTTTCAGCTACGTCTCTGTGTGCGTTTCTGTGCGCTGCGTCTCCCGGAGAGCCAAGTAGCAAAAATCTTTAAGTAACCCAAATTACTGGTCCAATCAATGCTTAATAAATCATGGTAAATGTTTTAATTCAGTGTGTCCATTCTCTCTTATGTGACAACGCGGACGCGGCGCGACAGGGTTTTTGTCAGAGTCGGTCTCGTCTGGGTTTACTGCTGTGTGTTGTCCTGAGCGCAGCGATTTCTCTCCTGCCGACTGAACCGGCAGTAACCGCTCCGCTGCGCGATTGAGCTCGAGTCGACTCCCGCTGTAAGCAAAGTCTGTTAAACCGCCTCGGTGACCTACTGCAGCCAGAGAGTGGAGTGAGGAGTAGAGAGAAATAATAAACGAGTCCCGAGAGGGAAAAGACTGAAGGCGACCATAAAATGATGCGGGAGGAGCACGCCTATTGAATGATGTGCTGAGGCTCTTCTCTTCGTGGATACTGAGGGGGATGCTGTCTCTTCGAGGATACTGAGGGGAATGTTGTTAATGCTGTGGTTCCGAATGACAACATACACTATATATACAAAAGCATGTGGACACCCCTTCAAATGAGTGGATTCCGCTATTTCAGCCACACCCGTTGCTGACAGGTGTATAAAATCGAGCACACTGCCATTCAATCTCCATAGACAAACATTGGCAGCAGAATGGCCAGACTGAAGAGCTCAGTGACTTTCAACCTGGCACTGTCATAGGATGCCACCTTTCCTACAAGTCATTTCGTCAAATGTCTACCCTGCTATAGCTGCGCCTTCAACTGTAACTGCTGTTATTGTGAAGTGGAAACTTATAGGAGCAACAACGGCTCTGCCACAAAATGGTAGGCCACACAAGATCACAGAACGGGACCACCAAGTGCTGAAGCGCTTTGCATGTAAAAATCATCTGTCCTCGGTTGCAAAACTCACTACCAAGTTTCAAACTGCCTCTGGAAGCAAAGTCAATACAAGAGCTGTCGGGAACATCATGAAATGGGTTTCCATGGCCGAGCCATAAGATCACCATGCGCAATAGGATGCATCGGGTAGAGTGGTGCAAAGCTCACTGCCATTTGTATTTGTATTTATTATGGATCCCCATTTGCGGCTTCTAAGGCAGCAGCTACTCTTCCTGGGGTTCGGCAAAAAAATTAAGGCAGTTATACAATTTTAAAAACATTACAATACGCCATTGGACTCTGGAGCAGTGGAAATGTGTTCTCTGGAGTGATGAATCACGCTTCCCCATCTGGCAGTCTGTTGGACGAATCTGGGTTTGGCGGATGCCAGGAGAACGCTAGAGTACCTGCCCGAATGCATTGTGCCAACTGTACAATTTGGTGGAGGAGGAATAATGGTCTGGGGCTGTTTTTCATGGTTCGAGCTAGGCAGTGAAGGGAAATCTTAACGCTACAGCATACAGTGACATTCTAGACAATTCTGTGCTTCCAACTTTGTGGCAACAGCTTGGGGAAGGCCATTTCCTATTTCAGGATGACAATGCCCCTATGCACAAAGCGAGGTCCAAACAGAAATGGTTTGTCGAGATCGGTGTGGAAGAACTTAACTGGTCTGCACAGAGCCCTGACCTCAACCCCATCGAACACCTTAGGGATGAATTGAAATGCCGACTGTGAACCAGGACTAATTTCCCAAGATCAGTGCCCGAACCCCCTAATGTTCTTGTGGCTGAATGGAAGCAATGTTCCCACATCTAGTGGAAAGCCTTCCCAGAAGAGTGGAGGCTATTATAGCAGCAATGTTCCAACAGCTTGGGGAAGGCCATTTCCTATTTCAGGATGACAATGCCCCTATGCACAAAGCGAGGTCCAAACAGAAATGGTTTGTCGAGATCGGTGTGGAAGAACTTAACTGGTCTGCACAGAGCCCTGACCTCAACCCCATCGAACACCTTAGGGATGAATTGAAATGCCGACTGTGAGCCAGGACTAATTTCCCAAGATCAGTGCCCGAACCCCCTAATGTTCTTGTGGCTGAATGGAAGCAATGTTCCAACATCTAGTGGAAAGCCTTCCCAGAAGAGTGGAGGCTGTTATAGCAGCAATGTTCCAACATCTAGTGGAAAGCCTTCCCAGAAGAGTGGAGGCTGTTATAGCAGCAATGTTCCAACATCTAGTGGAAAGCCTTCCCAGGAAAGTAGAGGTTGTTATGGCAGCAATGTTCCAACATCTAGTGGAAAGCCTTCCCAGAAGAGTGGAGGCTGTTATAGCAGCAATGCGGGGACGAACTCCATATTAATGCCCATGATTTTGGAATGAGATGTTAGACGAGCAGGTGTCCACATACTTTTTGTCATGTAGTGCACTTCTCTCTCTGACCTCTCTCTCCTCTCTCTCTCCTCTCTCTCTCCTCTCTCTCCCTCTCCCTCTCTCTCTCCATCCCTCTCTCTCTCTGAGTGTTCTCGATTATACAGGGCTATAATAGCTCCTCTTCAGCTTTCATGTCAGATCAAGTCAGCTCTGTAGGCCAGGTTCACTGAGGCAGGAATTAGTACAAAAGTGCTGAAGAAAGAGAGAGAGAGAAAGAGAGAGAATGCAAGAGAGAGAGAATGCAAGAGAGAGAGAGAAAGCAAGAGAGAGAGAGAGAGATGGCAGAGGGGCATGAATAGACACACAGCTTTACTGACAAGAGAGAGAGTCTGTCAGGTTCTTTCCGGTCTAGAAACTGGACGATTAAATGGACGTTGCTGGAAATATGTCAATTTGGAAGCTCAGATTTATGTCATATACAGGCTACTGTAGTCTCTCTCATGCCGGACACAAGTGAAAGGGAGAGGGCACAGCGCGTGTGAACCGAAACCGCTGACAGATCAAGTTTCACACACAGCCAGAGGAAACATCACCGCATGGTTCTCAAATCCAGAGGCTCAGTTTGCTGCCTGGCAGCCATCACATCTCAAACCTGAAGGACTGGGCTCACTCAGTGGCGTACTGCAGTTTCACGGAGGCCTGCAAGATCTGAAAAAGCATTTTTAAAGCTAACTTCCTGCAATTCTACACTTACTGCCATCGGGCAGAGAGAAGATTTTAAAGTTTCATAGCTAATCTCATGCTATTCTACACATTATGCCATGAGGCTGACAGAAAATGTTGAGATCCATAGAGATCCAGTGGGCTCACTCCGAGGCCTATTTGAGCTCTGTTGATTATGCAGTAAACATATAGTGTCTATACTCTGAGTGATTATGCAGTAAACATATAGTGTCTATACTCTGAGTGATTATGCAGTAAACATATAGTGTCTATACTCTGAGTGATTATGCAGTAAACATATAGTGTCTATACTCTGAGTGATTATGCAGTAAACATATAGTGTCTATACTCTGAGTGATTATGCAGTAAACATATAGTGTCTATACTCTGAGTGATTATGCAGTAAACATATAGTGTCTATACTCTGAGTGTCTTCTCATCAGCCCGAGTCCTCTCATCACCAGCCTCTTGCCATATAGCCTACTGCACAGTTACAGTCAACGTGGTCTCAGAGCATTTCGTATTATTCTGTACGGAAATCCAATACAATCATTTTAGTCTGATATGTTATGTTTCATATGTGTTCATTTGTGAATGTTCATCATCCATTGCGCATGATATGTTACAAATTACAATTCGTATGATATGTTACACATTTGCAAAAACAATGATATGTTACTAACATGCTAATTAGTTGCATAGCAGCAAAACATCTGTAAGTAGTTGCAAAGTTGCTAATTAGCTAAAATACTGAAGACGTCCGCGATTAAATTTGAACACGCAACCTTTGGGTTGCTAAACGTTGGCGTTATATACCTACCCATCCACCTCGACCAACCACCCTCTATTCCATTTTTCATCTTATGTAACCATATCAAACGCATCATATCATACTGCAATGAACAAAAATATAAACGTAGCATGCAACAATTTCAAAGATTTTACTGATTTACAGTAAGGAAATCAGTCAATTTAAATAAATTCATTAGGCACTAATCAATGGATTTCACATCTGTTGGCCACAGATACCTTAAAAAAAGGTAGGGGCACGGATCTGAAAACGAGTCAGTATCTGGTGTGAACACCATTTGCATCATGCAGCATGACACATCTCCTTCACATAGAGTTGATCAGGCTGTTTATTGTGGCCTGTGGAATGTTGTTAAACTCCTCTTCAATGGCTGTGCGAAGTTGCTGTAATTGCCTGTCCATATCATAACCCCACCGTCACCATGGGGCGTTCTGTTCACAACGTACAGTTGAAACCGGGATTCATCAGTGAAGAGCACACTTCTCCAGCGTGCCAGTGGCCTTTGAAGGTGAGGATTTGCCCACTGAAGTCAGTTACAATGCCAAACTACAGTGAAGATGACGAGCACGCAGATGAGCATCCCTGAGATAGTTTCTGACCGTTTGTGCAGAAATTCTTTGGTTGTGCAAACCCACAGTTTCATCAGCTGTCCAGGTGACTGGTCTCAGACGATCCCGCAGGTGAGAAATCCGGATGTGAGAAATACGTTTTTTGTGCATTTCAAATATTTCGGGAATCTTTTATTTCATCTCATGAAACACGGGAACAACACTTTGCATGTTGCTTTATATTTTTTGTTCAGTATAATTTCAGTGACCTGGATTTACGTTTACTATGTCACGTCTAGTCTATGAGATCAGCCTGTTACAGTAGCTCTGGTCATTGGACAGATAACTTCTCTACAGTGTACTGTATAGGCCCATGAGACGGGCAGACACTGCTCCGGCTAATGTGGGCATGCTGGGTGTGTACAGAGGAGGAAATACACAGCTGGAGAAAATCAATAAGGACAGAGCGGATGCGTGGAGCAATTATTAATGTTCTGCTTGTGTTGGAATTCCTCAGAAAAGCAATGCATAGGGAATAGGATCAGAGGTAACGAACACCGGAAATATATCTTGTGTGGAAAAGCATAGGCATCTCTGAGCCATTTTTCCAGACCTTATGTTCTCATAACAACTACATCTTTACTGACCCTAATGTTAGGCTACAAATTCAATATAGGCCTATAATAATTGATACAAAGGCTCCAATTATAGAATAATTTGAAATCATGTGTCCTAATGAATATGATATGCATAGGCCTGATCTGATTTAGCATCCCTATAACATTGTTATTGGACTTGCACACTACCAATGCACATGGTAGCATATGCTATGTCAATTTTCAGTTGAATTAATATGCCAAGTGCCAATAGGCTTCTTAATACCCTGAACACAAATATAAACACAACATGCAACAATTCCAAAGATTTTACTGACTTACAGGTCATATAAGGAAACCAAAGCAATTTAAATTAAAGAATTAGGCCCTAATGGATTTCAGATGACTGGGAATACAGATATGCATTTGTTGGTCATAGATACCTTTAAAAAAGTAATGGCGTGGATCAGAAAACCAGTCCGTATCTGGTGTGACCACCATTTGCCTCATGCAACATGACACATCTTGTTCGTATAGAGTTGATCAGGCTGTTGATAGTGGCCTGTGGAATGTTCTCCCACTCCTCTTCAATGGCTAAGTGAAATTTCTGGATATTGGCTGGAAATGGAACACTCTGTCATACCCGTTGATCCAGAGCATTGCTAACATGCTCAATGGGTGACATGTCTGGTGGGTATACTGGCCTTGGAAGAACTGGGACGTTTTCAGCTTCCTGAAATTGTGTGCAGATCCTTGCGACATGTAGTCGTGCATTATCATGCTGAAACATGAGGTGATGGTGGCGGATGAATGGCACAACAATGGGCCTCAGGATCTCGTCACGGTAACTCTGAGCATTCAAATGCATTTGTGTTCATTGTCCGTAGCTTATACCAGAAATGCTCACTAACAGGGATGTAAACACATTTGCGCGCAACATTTGATGGAAATAAGCTTTTTGTGCATAAGGAACATTTCTGGGATCTTTAATTTCAGCTCATGAAACATGGGACCAACACTTTACATGTTGCGTTATATTTCTATTCAGTATAAAACACACCTCTAGCCATCAAACACACTTTTTGAATCAACGTTATTTCCACGTCATTTCAATGAAATTACCTTGAACCAACGTGGAAAATACTTTGAATTGACGTCTGTACAGTGTGAACTATTTCACATGAGCCCCGGTGTTAAGACTTTGAAGTTATTAAAACAAAGCAAAAAAAGTATATATCTCTCTCTCTCTCTCTGTTCTTATCTCGCGGCAGAGAGGGCGTGCGGCGTGGAGAATGGATTGTCAAGTCAACCAAGTCAGAGCAGCAATTCCCATCTCCCCCAGGTAACGCAGTCACACACGAAAGTGCATTTCAGACAGCGATTTACCTCCTTCCTGGATATAAAATAAATAAATAAAATAAATCACTAGCAGTTGTTTTTTAACTAAGGGTGAATTTCTTGTTTTTCTGGTAAATCTCAACTGAGTATTTTTTTTGAGTGCCATTACTCTGCAGTACAGGCCAGTGTTTAGTCGCTAACCTAGACAAAAGTTCCTGATAGCACTCTAGCATAGGTGGGATTGCAAATGTCGGTTGGGTCTTTTGCCCATTTATTAGCAGCAAAGATAAAACATAAAGAATGCAATGCAGGCAAATGAAGTTACCGTAGGTGCCTATCATAATTCCAAGGTGTAAGCCTTGAGCACGTTAACAACTGTATCAAAGATCTATTATATTGACAAGATAGTCGAGTGACCGCTCTAAACAATGGAAATACATATCCTCAAACATGGAAGGCAGGCGGGGGGAGGCGAGATCAGGTGGGACCATTCTAGCCAATGAGAGGGCAGATACGTGTGTGAACAACAGGCACAACTCCGATATGACGTTTTTTTTTCAAAGGTGCCAAAATTCCTTGTGCGTCCACTTATATCAGTGCATTCGTTGTCAACCTAGCCATTACGACAATTCAATTCGATCAAATAAGCCTCACGGACCAATTAACAATTACATTTTTTTGTTGACCAAATTCGACATTGACCTCCATACAAAAATCCGTCACTTTGTGGTCTTATTTTTGTGGACAGATTTTGGGCACTGTAAACCATCTCGCTTCACCTCTTCCTATCTGACTGTATTCTTTCCATACCTGTGCATTCCCACTTCCTGGTCACCTGTGTGCCTATATACTGTACGTGTGATCGGTGACCCATGACCCAACACATAGTTTCATCTAGTGTAAAAATGTATTGGAATATACCTGTATATACAGTGCATTCGGAAATCATTCAGACCCCTTGACTTTTTTCAACATTTTCTTATGTTACAGCCCTATTCGAAAAATTTATTAAAATAGTTTTTCCCCCTCATTAATCTACACACAATACCCCATATTGACAAAGCGAAAACAGGTTATTCAAAATGTTTGCAAATGCATTAAAACATTATTTTTTTACATACAGTACCAGTCAAAAGTTTGGACACACCTACTCATTCAAGGGTTTTTCTTTATTTTTACTATTTTCCACATTATAGAATAATAGTGAAGACATAAAAACTATGAAATAACACATATGGAATTATGTAGTAACCAAAAAAGTGTTAAACAAAAAAAAACTGTCATCAAGGCAAAGGGAGAATCTCTTTAACATATATTTTGATTGGTATAACACTTTTTGGGTTATTACATGATTCCATATGTGTTATTTAATTGTTTTGATGTCTTATTCTACAATGTAGAAAAGAGTAAAAATAAAGAAAAACCCTTGAATGAGTAGGTGTGTCCAAACTTTTGACTTGTACTGTAAGTATTCAGACCCTTTACTCAGTACTTTGTTGAAGCACCTTTGGCAGCGATTACAGACTCAAGATTTCTTGGGTATGACACTACAAGCTTGGCACACCTGTATTTGGGGAGTTTCTCCCATTCTTCTCTGCAGATCCTCTCAAGCTCTGTAAGGTTGGATGGAGAGCATTGTTGCACAGCTATTTTCAGGTTTCTCCAGAGATGTTCGATCGAGTTCAAGTCCGGGCTCTGGCTGGGCCAATTCTGCATTGTCTTGGCTGTGTGCTTAGGATCGAAATCCTGTTGGAAGGTGAACCTTCGCCCCAGTTCATCTTTCCCTCGATTCTGACTAGTCTCCCGGTCCTGCCGCTGAAAAACATCCTGCCACCACCATGCTTCACCGTAGCGATGGTGCTAGGTTTCCTCCAGACGTGACACTTGCCATTCAGGCCAAAGAGTTCAATCTTGGTTTCATCAGAACAGAGAATCTTGTTTCTCATGGTCTGAGAGTCCTTAAGGTGCCTTTTGGCAAACTCCAAGCAGGCTGCCATGTGCCTTTTACTGAGGAGTGGCTTCCGTCTGGCACCTTTACCATAAAGGCCTGATTGGTGGAGTGCTGCAGAGATGGTTGTTCTTCTGGAAGGGTCTCCCATCTCCACAGAGGAACTCTTGAGCTTTGTCAGAGTGACCATCGTGTTCTTGGTCACCTCCCTGACCAAGGCCCTTTTCCCCCAATTGCTCAGTTTGGCCGGGCGGCCAGCTCTAGGAAGAGTGTTGGTGGTGCCAAATTTCTTCCATTTAAGAATGATGGAGGCCTGTGTGTTCTTGGTGACCTTCAATGCTGACATCTTGTAGAGTCCATGCCCTGACGAATTGAGGCTGTTCTGAGGGCAACTCCATATTTGGAAGGTGTTCTTAATGTTTTATACACTCAGTGTAGTTTGTAGTGGTGTTCAGCTCCTTGTTGCTATTGGAGTATAGAGCAACTATATTGGGTCTTGAAACAGTGACCCTGAGGTTCCAGCTCAAGCGCATTACGTCCCGTGCTATACAATTACAGACCTCTTGGCAGATGCCATAGTTAGAAGGGGTAGATAGAGCCAAAGGGAAGCTACACTTTCTCTGAAAGGTTTAATTTCATCCCCCAGGCGTGTTTTCTCTTTCAATGGTCTCTGTTCCAAAGGTCAACATGTGCACCGCCTCCTGTTTCTTCCCTCTACATGGATAAAGAAGGTCCCTGGGTTGGATAATAATGATCTGGAGTGATCTAAACCTGTGCTACAGTGAGGGAAAAAATTATTTGATCCCCTGCTGATTTTGTACGTTTGCCCACTTACAAAGAAATGATCAGTCTATAATTTTAATAGTAGGTTTATTTGAACAGTGAGAGACAGAATAACAAGAAAAAAATCCAGAAAAACGCATGTCAAAAATGTTATAAAATGATTTGCATTTTAATGAGGGAAATAAGTATTTGACCCCTCTGCAAAACATGACTTAGTACTTGGTGGTAAAACCCTTGTTGGCAATCACAGAGGTCAGGCGTATCTTGTAGTTGGCCACCAGGTTTGCACACATCTCAGGAGGAATTTTGTCCCACTCCTCTTTGCAGATCTTCTCCAAGTCATTAAGGTTTCGAGGCTGACATTTGGAACTCGAACCTTCAGCTCCCTCCACAGATTTTCTATGGGATTACGGTCTGGAGACTGGCTAGGCCACTCCAGGACCTTAATGTGTTTCTTCTTGAGCCACTCCTTTGTTGCCTTGGCCGTGTGTTTTGGGTCATTGTCATGCTGGAATACCCATCCATGACCCATTTTCAATGCCCTGGCTGAGGGAAGAAGGTTCTCACCCAAGATTTGACGGTACATGGCCCCGTCCTTTGATGCGGTGAAGTTGTCCTGTCCCCTTAGCAGAAAAACACCCCCAAAGCATAATGTTTCCACCTCCATGTTTGACGGTGGAGATGGTGTTCTTGGGGTCATAGGCAGCATTCCTCCTCCTCCAAACACGGCGAGTTGAGTTGATGTCAAAGAGCTCCATTTTGGTCTCATCTGACCACAACACTTTCACCCAGTTGTCCTCTGAGTCATTCAGATGTTCATTGGCAGACTTCAGACGGGCCTGTATATGTATTCTTGAACAGGGGGACCTTGCGGGCGCTGCAGGATTTCAGTCCTTCACGGCGTAGTGTGTTACCAATTGTTTTCTTGGTGACTATGGTCCCAGCTGCCTTGAGATCATTGACAAGATCCTCCCGTGTAGTTCTGGGCTGATTCCTCACCGTTCTCATGATCATTGCAACCCCACGAGGTGAGATCTTGCATGGAGCCCCAGGCCGAGGGACATTGACAGTTCTTTTGTGTTTCTACCATTTGCGAATAATCGCACCAAATGTTGTCACCTTCTCACCAAGCTGCTTGGCGATGGTCTTGTAGCCCATTCCAGCCTTGTGTAGGTCTACAATCTTGTCTCTGACATCCTTGGAGAGCTCTTTGGTCCTGGCCATGGTGGAGAGTTTGGAATCTGATTGATTGATTGCTTCTGTGGACAGGTGTCTTTTTTACAGGTAACAAGCTGTGGTTAGGAGCACTTCCTTTAAGAGTGTGCTCCTAATCTCAGCTCGTTACCTGTATAAAAGACACCTGGGAGCCAGAAATCTTTCTGATTGAGAGGGGGTCAAATACTTATTTCCCTCATTAAAATGCAAATCAATTTATAACATTTTTGACATGCGTTTTTCTGGATACTTTTGTTGTTATTCTGTCTCTCACTGTTCAAATAAACCTACCATTAAAATTATAGACTGATCCTTTCTTTGTCAGTGGGCAAATGTACAAAATCAGCAGGGGATCAAATACTTTTTTCCCCCACTGTAGTTGTTAAGCTGCTGACAGCAGATCGAGGATCAGGTTACCTGATGACCAACTTCAACGGGGCCTTACATTGGGCCATGAAGAACTGTAATGAAACATATAGGAGGTATTTGGAGCTAATCCATGCCACCTACTTTTCCCTCAACCTCAGTGTACTGTACTGTATGTACTCTGAAACACACTGACCAAGAAGAGACTAGAGAGGAGGGATAAGAGGAGAAGATAGTGACAGAGAATGGTGAGAGATGGCTGAGAAAACAGGTGATCAAGATAATGGATAGAGAGGAAGGTGGGAAGGATAGAGTGAGATGTGGGGAAGAAAGTGACATAGAGAGGTGGATATAGAATAAAGGAAGATGAGAGGGTGGGAATGAGATTGAGTTGGAGAAGATGGTGGTAGACTAGGGGTGGAGAATGGAGGGATAGAGATGGAGAAAGGAGAAAGGAGAGAGATGAAGGGAAGGGGGGAGGGAGGGGGAATAGAGGGGGTTAGTAGTGCTGTCAAGACCTGTCACAGACCCCCACTCTGAAGGAGGAGTAGAATTAACCATGGATCACGTCAGAAATACCACCATCAAAGGGATTAGCATATCCTATTTTCTCTCCCTTGTCTCTCTCTCTCTTCTTGTCATCCTCCTTCTCTGTCTTCTCTTCTCTCTCGCTCTTCTCTCACTTGCTATCTCTCTCTACCTCCCCCTCTCTGTTCCCGCCCCTCTTCTCTCTCTCTCTCTCTCTCTCTCTCTCTCTCTCTCTCTCTCTCTCTCTCTCTCTCTTTCATGAACAGTTTCTTTCAGCAGATGGAGACAGCGAGTGCTCCTCTCCTCAGTGTCTAGCCAGGCTGTAATTGCAGTGAACCTGACATCTTCCAACAAAGACCTTCTGAATCAGTCTGTGACATTTCCCTTAATGGAGAGTTACCGTGACATAGCTGTAGTCTAGGTAGAGCTGGGACAGGACAGGGATACTCTGGAGGCATGGCAATAGTTTAAAGTGGCTTCCTTTCCTTCTTCTGAATCTGTAACATATCCTATGTGATGACTTGCCAAACTAAAATATTACCCCTGAGTGGCCAAGCTCACATGACATGACCTGACCAATACTGCACCACTACCATGTGTTGTTGCTATGACTGCACCACTACCATGTGTTGTTGCTGTGACTGCACCACTACCATGTGTTGTTGCTATGACTGCACCACTACCATGTGTTGTTGCTATGACTGCACCCCTACCACGTGTTGTTGCTTTGACTGCACCACTACCATGTGTTGTTGCTATGACTGCACCACTACCATGTGTTGTTGCTATGACTGCACCACTATCATGTGTTGTTGCTATGACTGCACCACTACCATGTGTTGTTGCTATGACTGCACCACTACCATGTGTTGTTGCTATGACTGCACCACTACCATGTGTTGTTGCTATGACTGCACCACTATCATGTGTTGTTGCTATGATTGCACCACTACAATGTGGTGTTGCTATGACTGCACCACTACCATGTGTTGTTGCTATGACTGCACCACTACCATGTGTTGTTGCTATGACTGCACCACGGCCAAACAGTATTATAACTACGGTCTGATAGTCACATGATCAAGCTATATCATGACCATGGCCAAAATATAAGGGACCACATTGCAACCATGATGTTTCTCACCTTAATCCTACCTACAACCTTCCCCGGTCTGACCACAGGGCAACCAGCTGCACGGTCTATACCACCTCGTTAGTGCCAAGGTCATCACTGATTACATTATAGGGACGTTATTGAGTGGTGATTAGGACAATGTTTATTTGTGAGGGTGGGCATGGTTACAGTTATTTATTTGTGAGGGTGGGCAGGGGTACAGTTACTTATTTGTGAGGGTGGGCAGGGGTACAATTACTTATTTGTGTGGGTGGGCAGGGGTACGGTTATTTATTTGTGAGGGTGGGCAGGGGTACAGTTATTTATTTGGAGGGTGGGAATGGGTACAGTTACTTATTTGTGAGGGTGGGCATGGGTACAGTTATTTATTTGTGAGGGTGGGCATGGGTACAGTTATTTATTTGTGAGGGTGGGCATGGATACGGTTATTTGCGTAAGTGTGTGTGATCGTCTGTATTTTCAGTGAGTGTGTGTGTCGGTGTGTGGTAGAACATGTGTGACAAGTTTAAGTCACATTCTATAAGGTTTCTTTGCCGATCTGTGTTTTCTTCCTTGTAGGAGCTGGGAGCAGGCATCTCAGGCTTAGTTTACGTGCCAGCCCAATTCTGATATTTTGCCCAATTTTTGGCAAAAGATCTGATCTGATTGGGCAAAAGACCAGAATTGGGCTTCCTGTGTAAATGCAGCCTTCGTGTGTCTGGGATGCCTATGATCCAAATTGACAATGACAGGACCATTCCATAGTACACGGGAAGCCCAAACCTTTCCATAAATAATTCCTCCTTCCCAGTCTTCCAACTCACCTGGCTCCAGAAATACCTCCCTTCATTTAATTAATGATGAGATTCCAAGATGCCATCTTTTATCTGCAGAGCGACTCAGCCTGTAGGGGAACAGAGCAGCCCTCTGCCTGTAGGGGAACAGAACAGCCCTCAGCCTGTAGGGGAACAGAGCAGCCCTCTGCCTGTAGGGGAACAGAGCAGCCCTCAGCCTGTAGGGGAACAGAGCAGCCCTCAGCCTGTAGGGGAACAGAACAGCTCTCTGCCTCTAGGGGAACAGAGCAGCTCTCAGCCTGTAGGGGAACAGAGCAGCCCTCAGCCTGTAGGGGAACAGAGCAGCCCTCTGCCTGTAGGGGAACAGAGCAGCCCTCAGCCTGTAGGGGAACAGAGCAGAGCAGCCCTCAGCCTGTAGGGGAACGGAGCAGCCCTCTGCCTGTAGGGGAACAGAGCAGCCCTCAGCCTGTAGGGGAACAGAGCAGCCCTCAGCCTGTAGGGGAACAGAGCAGCCCTCAGTCTGTAGGGGAACAGAGCAGCCCTCTGCCTGTAGGGGAACAGAGCAGCCCTCAGCCTGTAGGGGAACGGAGCAGCCCTCTGCCTGTAGGGGAACAGAGCAGCCCTCAGCCTGTAGGGGAACAGAGCAGCCCTCAGCCTGTAGGGGAACAGAGCAGCCCTCAGTCTGTAGGGGAACAGAGCAGCCCTCTGCCTGTAGGGGAACAGAGCAGCCCTTTGCCTGTAGGGGAACAGAGCAGCTCTCAGCCTGTAGGGGAACAGAGCAGCTCTCAGCCTGTAGGGGAACAGAACAGCTCTCTGCCTGTAGGGGAGCAGAGCAGCCCTCTGCCTGTAGGGGAACAGAGCAGCTCTCAGCCTGTAGGGGAACAGAGCAGCTCTCAGCCTGTAGGGGAACAGAGCAACCCTCAGCCTGTAGGGGAACAGAGCAGCCCTCAGCCTGTAGGGGAACAGAGAAGCCCTCAGCCTGTAGGGGAACAGAGCAGCCCTCTGCCTGTAGGGGAACAGAGCAGCCCTCTGCCTGTAGGGGAACAGAGCAGCCCTCTGCCTGTAGGGGAACAGAGCAGCCCTCTGCCTGTAGGGGAACAGAGCAGCCCTCTGCCTGTAGGGGAACAGAGCAGCCCTCTGCCTGTAGGGGAACAGAGCAGCCCTCATCCTGTAGGGGAACAGAGCAGCCCTCTGCCTGTAGGGGAACAGAGCAGCTCTCAGCCTGTAGGGGAACAGAGCAGCTCTCAGCCTGTAGGGAAACAGAGCAGCCCTCAGCCTGTAGGGGAACAGAGCAGCCCTCTGCCTGTAGGGGAACAGAGCAGCCCTCTGCCTGTAGGGGAACAGAGCAGCCCTCTGCCTGTAGGGGAACAGAGCAGCCCTCAGTCTGTAGGGGAACAGAGCAGCCCTCAGCCTGTAGGGGAACAGAGCAGCCCTCAGCCTGTAGGGGAACAGAGCAGCCCTCTGCCTGTAGGGGAACAGAGCAGCCCTCTGCCTGTAGGGGAACAGAGCAGCTCTCAGCCTGTAGGGGAACAGAGCAGCTCTCAGCCTGTAGGGGAACAGAGCAGCCCTCAGCCTGTAGGGGAACAGAGCAGCCCTCAGCCTGTAGGGGAACAGAGCAGCCCTCTGCCTGTAGGGGAACAGAGCAGCCCTCTGCCTGTAGGGGAACAGAGCAGCCCTCAGCCTGTAGGGGAACAGAGCAGCCCTCAGCCTGTAGGGGAACAGAGCAGCCCTCAGCCTGTAGGGGAACAGAACAGCCCTCTGCCTGTAGGGGAACAGAGCAGCCCTCTGCCTGTATTGGAACAGAGCAGCTCTCAGCCTGTAGGGGAACAGAGCAGCCCTCAGCCTGTAGGGGGACAGAGCAGCCCTCAGCCTGTAGGGGAACAGAGCAGCCCTCTGCCTGTAGGGGAACAGAGCAGCCCTCTGCATGTAGGGGAACAGAGCAGCCCTCAGCCTGTAGGGGAACAGAGCAGCTCTCAGCCTGTAGGGGAACAGAGCAGCCCTCAGCCTGTAGGGGAACAGAGCAGCCCTCAGCCTGTAGGGGAACAGAACAGCCCTCTGCCTGTAGGGGAACAGAGCAGCCCTCTGCCTGTATTGGAACAGAGCAGCTCTCAGCCTGTAGGGGAACAGAGCAGCCCTCAGCCTGTAGGGGAACAGAGCAGCCCTCTGCCTGTAGGGGAACAGAGCAGCCCTCAGCCTGTAGGGGAACAGAGCAGCCCTCAGCCTGTAGGGGAACAGAGCAGCCCTCTGCCTGTAGGGGAACAGAGCAGCCCTCTGCCTGTAGGGGAAAAGAGCAGCCCTCAGCCTGTAGGGGAACAGAGCAGCCCTCTGCCTGTAGGGGAACAGAGCAGCCCTCTGCCTGTAGGGGAACAGAGCAGCCCTCTGCCTGTAGGGGAACAGAGCAGCCCTCAGCCTGTAGGGGAACGGAGCAGCCCTCTGCCTGTAGGGGAACAGAGCAGCCCTCTGCCTGTAGGGGAACAGAGCAGCCCTCAGCCTGTAGGGGAACAGAGCTGCTCTCAGCCAGTAGGGGAACAGAGCAGCCCTCTGCCTGTAGGGGAACAGAGCAGCCCTCAGCCTGTAGGGGAACAGAGCAGCCCTCTGCCTGTAGGAGAACAGAACAGCTCTCTGCCTGTAGGGGAACAGAACAGCCCTCTGCCTGTAGGGGAACAGAGCAGCCCTCAGCCTGTAGGAGAACAGAACAGCTCTCTGCCTGTAGGAGAACAGAACAGCTCTCTGCCTGTAGGGGAACAGAACAGCCCTCTGCCTGTAGGGGAACAGAACAGCCCTCAGCCTGTAGAGGAACAGAGCAGCCCTCAGCCTGTAGGAGAACAGAACAGCTCTCTGCCTGTAGGAGAACAGAACAGGTCTCTGCCTGTAGGGGAGCAGAACAGCCCTCTGCCTGTAGGGGAACAGAACAGCCCTCAGCCTGTAGGGGAACAGAGCAGCCCTCAGCCTGTAGGGGAACAGAGCAGCCCTCAGCCTGTAGGGGAACAGAGCAGCCCTCTGCCTGTAGGGGAACAGAGCAGCCCTCTGCCTGTAGGGGAACAGAGCAGCCCTCAGCCTGTAGGGGAACAGAGCAGCCCTCTGCCTGTAGGGGAACAGAGCAGCCCTCTGCCTGTAGGGGAACAGAGCAGCCCTCTGCCTGTAGGGGAACAGAGCAGCCCTCAGCCTGTAGGGGAACGGAGCAGCCCTCTGCCTGTAGGGGAACAGAGCAGCCCTCTGCCTGTAGGGGAACAGAGCAGCCCTCAGCCTGTAGGGGAACAGAGCTGCTCTCAGCCTGTAGGGGAACAGAGCAGCCCTCTGCCTGTAGGGGAACAGAGCAGCCCTCAGCCTGTAGGGGAACAGAGCAGCCCTCTGCCTGTAGGAGAACAGAACAGCTCTCTGCCTGTAGGGGAACAGAACAGCCCTCTGCCTGTAGGGGAACAGAGCAGCCCTCAGCCTGTAGGTGAGATGGAACAGCACTAACTGATAAAAAGTTACACCGTCATATATCAAAATATACACAATGCAACAATATACAACAGATAGAAAGGATAGTGCCATATTTCAATATATTTAATGAAGTTGGACTTTCAAGAAGCAAAGTTGCTGCTTTGTTGCTGACATGCAAAACATTCTGGGACTGTATCAACAGCGGACTTCCAAAATATATTTTTTGAGTGGAGTTCCCCTTTAAATGGCTGTCCCCCTTTCTTCAACATGACAACAGTACCTTGAGTATATGATATCCAGAGCCTAGATGAAACCCATATGGGGTTTCAGAGTTGCCTGTGTGGTCACCTGTGTACCTATATACTGTACATAACCTGTGACCCATAACCCAACATATATTGTGCCCTGTATGCAGTGTACAAATGAAATGGTAAAAAGATTGACTACACACACACACACAACACAAGAACCACAGAAGTATTTGTTATCAGTTGAAAAACAGTTGAATTCCAGCCTAAGACAGACAGGCAAAGGGAGAGACAGAGCTCCTGTATCCTGTATCTATCACTCAGTCGATACAGAGAAAAACAGCAATTTCAGCATGAGAGAGAATGAGAGCAGGAGAAAGAGAAAGAGAGAGAGAGGGAGAGAGAGAGAGAGAGAGAGAGAGAGAGAGAGAGAGAGGGAGAGAGAGAGAGAGAGGGAGAGAGAGAGAGAGAGAGAGAGAGAGGGAGAGAGAGAGAGAGAGAGAGAGAGGGAGAGAGAGAGAGAGAGCAGTGCTGCAGGCTTTCTTATGGGACCGTAAAGATTAATTTGTCATTAAAGGAATCTGCACAGTGGAATGCATATTACTGAGCATAATTGCAATTTAAAGCAATTATACACCAATCATTTATTCTGCACACAGTTAAGAATGGGAACATAAAGCCATTTATGAAACTGAATTAGATTGTATAAGACTCCGGGCACCGACAGGGCTGAGGATTGTCCTCTGTTATCTTTGACCTACAGTCATTCTGAAAGGCCAACACAAAATAAACAATTTCTGTTGCATTTCTGGACAATGTCAGTTATACAGTGAGTTATATTTAGTTGGTGAATACTGGTGGACCTTCTTTTCAGTCAGTGCATATGCAGCACAATGTGTGTGTGTGTGTGTGTGTGTGTGTGTGTGTGTGTGTGTGTGTGTGTGTGTGTGTGTGTGTGTGTGTGTGTGTGTGTGTGTGTGTGTGTGTTGATGTTGTAGCAGAGGCCCCTGTTAAATAGAAGCTTCTGTGCATTATCTAAGGAATGATCATGCCATCCATGTGAGAGGCCAGATAAAACCCACTGCCGCTAGACTGTGTCACAGCTACACGAACTATGATTAGCCAAGAAATTAGGTCTTATATCAACACAATAGAGAGGGCTGGGAGAGGAGAGAGGGAACGAGAGGGTCAGAGTGAGAGGAGGGGGTGGAGGAGAGAGAAGAGAGGGAGAAATCGGAGACAGCTATAGGGAGATAAAGGGAGAACACAAAATGAGAAGGAGACAGAGAGAAAAAGGAGAAAATTAGAGAGAGAGAAAGCGAGAGAGAGCGAGAGAGAGAGAATGGAAGGGAAAAACACCTAATAAAATGAGAGAAAGAGGGAGGGAGGGTGGAGGAAATAGACAGCCCAGTAAATGAGAGAAAGAGGGAGGGTGGGTGGAGGAAATAGACAGCCCAGTAAATGAGAGAAAGAGAAGGGAGGGTGGAGGAAATAGACAGCCCAGTAAATGAGAGAAAGAGAGAGGGAGGGTAGAGGAAATAGACAGCCCAGTAAATGAGAGAAAGAGGGAGGGAGGGTGGAGGAAATAGACAGCCCAGTAAATGAGAGAAAGAGGGAGGGAGGGTGGAGGAAATAGACAGCCCAGTAAATGAGAGAAAGAGGGAGGGAGGGTGGAGGAAATAGACAGCCCAGTAAATGAGAGAAAGAGGGAGGGAGGGTGGAGGAAATAGACAGCCCAGTAAATGAGAGAAAGAGGGAGGGAGGGTGGAGGAAATAGACAGCCCAGTAAATGAGAGAAAGAGGGAGGGTGGGTGGAGGAAATAGACAGCCCAGTAAATGAGAGAAAGAGGGAGGGTGGGTGGAGGAAATAGACAGCCCAGTAAATGAGAGAAAGAGGGAGGGTGGGTGGAGGAAATAGACAGCCCAGTAAATGAGAGAAAGAGGGAGGGTGGGTGGAGGAAATAGACAGCCCAGTAAAGGAGAGAAAGAGGGAGGGAGGGTGGAGGAAATAGACAGCCCAGTAAATGAGAGAAAGAGGGAGGGAGGGTGGAGGAAATAGACAGCCCAGTAAATGAGAGAAAGAGGGAGGGAGGGTGGAGGAAATAGACAGCCCAGTAAATGAGAGAAAGAGGGAGGGAGGGTGGAGGAAATAGACAGCCCAGTAAATGAGAGAAAGAGGGAGGGAGGGTGGAGGAAATAGACAGCCCAGTAAATGAGAGAAAGAGGGAGGGAGGGTGGAGGAAATAGACAGCCCAGTAAATGAGAGAAGACAGGAAGGGTGGATGAGAGGGAGAGGAAAAGAGGGAGATTATTTGGGCCATATAATCTGTTGATAAGGATCCTGGTGGAAATCATTGACCACGAGTGAAACGTCACCACTCTCACTACGCAGCTCTATTTACTTGGTGTTGTACAACTAGACTTTGGACAAATACCACTAGTTATTTTTCCCTGGACAGAGAAAAACATAAGTCGATAGGTTGAAAACAACACTGAAAAATCTCGCACCTTTTGTTCTTCAGTGATAAAAAAAACAATTCCCCACCCCAAACACAAGACAGAAAACTAAAACCTGATTAAGGACTACAAATATAGCCTAGCCTAGCATATGGGTCTCTGGACCCCGTACCAATCACACGCCACACTGTCTGAAGGAACAGGAAGCTTTGTGACATCTCTCTGATGGTCTCTTGTGCCTGTCTCTACTGTACTATGTCTGCTGCTCGCTGCCCTGAAGACCACAGTACAGCAGGCACCCTGCCTGGCCTTCTCCATTTCCCCATCATCATGATGGGTTTCTGCCCTGACACAGAGCAATCTCACCTAGACATGCAGACAGAACCATGGACTGTACACAAACACACACACATATACATACAGAAACACACACACACACACACACACACACACACATACACACACACACACACACACACACACACACACACACACACACACACACACACACATACACACACACACATACACATACACACACACACACACAAACCCCATGCCCTCTCAAACAGGCAGTAATACTAAAAGCACTATGACAACATGCATAATTAAAGCTGCCCTACCCAAAAATAGCTGAATGACAGAGAAGATGGGAGGAGTCTGGAAATGAGAGGATCGGAGAGGGAGAGATGGGGGGAGAGATGGAGAAAGAAGAGCAAGGGAGAGAAAGACAAAGAAGTAAGAGAACAGAGTGAAGACTGGGAAATAAAAGGGTGGAAGGAAGGAGGAGGTGTAGGGCGGTAGAGAAAGGAGGTGGAGTAGGAGAGAAAAGAGGTGGAGTAGGAGAGAATAGAGGTGGAGTAGGAGAGAAAAGAGGTGGAGTAGGAGAGAATAGGGGTGGAGTAGGAGAGAATAGAGGTGGAGTAGGAGAGAAAAGAGGTGGAGTAGGAGAGAATAGAGGTGGAGTAGGAGAGAAAAGAGGTGGAGTATGAGAGAATAGAGGTGGAGTAGGAGAGAAAGAGGTGGAGTATGAGAGAATAGAGGTGGAGTAGGAGAGAAAAGAGGTGGAGTATGAGAGAATAGAGGTGGAGTAGGAGAGAAAAGAGGTGGAGTAGGAGAGAAAAGAGGTGGAGTATGAGAGAATAGAGGTGGAGTAGGAGAGAAAAGAGGTGGAGTATGAGAGAAAAGAGGTGGAGTAGGAGAGAAAAGAGGTGGAGTAGGAGAGAATAGAGGTGGAGTAGGAGAGAAAAGAGGTGGAGTAGGAGAGAAAAGAGGTGGAGTAGGAGAGAAAAGAGGTGGAGTATGAGAGAAAAGAGGTGGAGTAGGAGAGTGGGTGGATTGTTGTGTTTTAGTAATGTATATTTCACTGGGGTGCGTTCAGTTTGCTTGAATGTTTGCTAAGTATGCAGTTCTATCCTTGAGCTGTTCTTGTCTATTAATGTTCTTTATTATTTCATGTGGACCCCAGGAAGAGTAGCTGTGGCTTTTGCACAGCTAATGGGGATCCTAATAAAATAAAATATGAAATACTTTGCGGAACGGTTTGTACTGAACGACACGTTTTCCCAAAACATTCTTGTACATTCTTGAACAGACTGTAATGAACACGAGGGGAGACAGAGAGCTGGTTTCAAGGGCAGGATGCAGCAGGTGTTTATTGCAAAGGACCACAGGAAGAGGCAGGTAGCTGGGTCCAGGGGCAGGCAGAAGGTCAAACACAGGGGGTCCAAAAAGGCAACAGTACAGGCAGGGAAAAGGCTAGTAACGTCGTCCGGGAGATCAGGCAATAGGTTGATAACAGGAAAGCCGATAGGCTAAAGTACAGGCAGGGAATAGGCATGGTTAGTGAGGCAGGCAAAAACTATCATAGACGGGAAGAGTAGATCACGGGAAAAACAGAGCTCTGAAAGCCATTTGTCACAAAACAAACAATACCTTACAGTGATGGGGTGCGAAGAACTGAACTAAATAGTGTGTGATGACATACAGGTGTGTGAACAGGTGATTCAAATTCAGGTGATCGGGATCTGGAGAGTAATCTGCGTTCAGGGGATCTATGTGTTTGAGAGTGTGAGTTTGAAGCAGACGTTATACAGACTTTGAGATACGTTTGCTCCGTTCAGTGGGGGTGCGAGATACGTTTTCTCCGTTCGGTGGGTGTGCGAGATACGTTTTCTCCGTTCGGTGGGTGTGCCGGGGTGTGGCTTGAAGCAATGAGTGACGTATTCAAAAGGCAGCAGTGCATTTTCAACCCACAACCCAACCAATCCTCGTTTTTCAACTAGTCGTTCAGTACAGTAGCATTTCCGTTCAATTCAACATTCTATTCTGTTTTTGTATACTGAACGCAGCCCTGCATCTTCTTGCAGAGACTGCACATCCAGACTCTCTCAGTGCCAGGGTAAGTCTGAGAGGGTTATATAGTTTGACTTGCATGAAACTTGCATGAAACGTGCAAACATTGCTTTGTAAATGAACTATACTATTGCTAGTCTCATCAAACATTGTGCTTTATATAGTGAGTGAATGTAAACACCAGAGTCTGGTTACCATTATCACATGTTTAGATCAATCAAGTTGTAAAAACATCTCAAGGATGGTCAATGGAAACAGGATGCAGCTGAGCTCAATTTCGAATCTCATAGTAAAGGGTCTGAATACGTATGTAAATAAGGTATTTCTGTGTTTTATTTGTAATGCAAAATTCCAAAAACTTTTTTTTGCTTTGTTATTATGGGGTATTGTTTTGATGAAGGAAAAAAACAACAATTTAATACATTTTAGAATAAGGCTGTAACATACTGTAACACAATGTGAAAAAAGTCAAGGGGTCTGAATACTTTCCGAATGGCCTGTATTTAGACATGTTTAGCATTGTTTCACTTTGTTTCAATTGTCTAACTGCAGCCATCATCTATGACTCAGGGCCTTCATGTCTCAGGCCCCCTCTCCAACGCCAGGACCCCTCAATGATATGACTGCCACCTACTGGTGGGATGAGGTTTTGGTGTTGAATGAAAATGGCTGAATTAATGTTAGCATAGTATTACAGCTTGTACGCTTTGTTGCATGGATCTTAATGCTTGTATTTAAGCAACACTTTAGATATTCTGTATTTCCCCTGATTGTCTATGAAATTAAAATGTGGGTCAAAATGGAAATAAAAGTATTAATCAGAGTTTTTAATATAGGCTATGCTATCATTGTATTGTAAATCATGTGCAATTTGTTAGCTTAAAATTGATGTGTAATATGTTGATGCATTGGATAGCAGATGTAACATTAACAGAACTGCGGGAAAACAGTGCTCGTCAGACGGGGGCAAAGGACCGTTCATACGTTCATTAGTTTAGACATAAAGTGCGTTTTCAGTCGTTTGGATGCTGTCCTCTCTGAGGTAAACAGAAAAAAATCTTCCATGTCATGTGTCAGGCCCGGAAGTGATGACTATGGTGTTGGAGAGATGATGGGCCTGAGAGATGATGGGTCTGAGAGATTATGGGTATGAAAGATGTTGGGCCTGAGAGATAATGGGTCTGAGAGATGATTGGTCTGAAAGATGATTGGTCTGAAAGATGATTGGCTGAAAGATGATTGGCTGAAAGATGATTGGGCTGAGTGATGATGGGTCTGAGAGATGATGGGTCTGAGAGATGATGGGTCTGAGAGATGATGGGTCTGAGAGATGATGGGTCTGAGAGATGATGGGCCTGAGAGATGATGGGCCTGCGAGATGATGGGCCTGAGAGATGATGGGCCTGCGAGATGATGGGTCTGAGAGATGATTGGTCTGAAAGATGATTGGTCTGAAAGATGATTGGCTGAAAGATGATTGGCTGAAAGATGATTGGGCTGAGTGATGATGGGTCTGAGAGATGATGGGTCTGAGAGATAATAAGCCTGAGAGATGATGGGCCTGCGAGATGATGGGCCTGAGAGACGATGGGCCTGCGAGATGATGGGTCTGAGAGATGATTGGTCTGAAAGATGATTGGTCTGAAAGATGATTGGCTGAAAGATGATTGGGCTGAGTGATGATGGGTCTGAGAGATGATGGGTCTGAGAGATGATGGGTCTGAAAGATGATTGGTCTGAAAGATGATTGGCTGAAAGATGATTGGGCTGAGTGATGATGGGTCTGAGAGATGATGGGTCTGAGAGATGATGGGTCTGAGAGATAATAAGCCTGAGAGATGATGGGCCTGCGAGATGATGTGCCTGTGAGATGATGGGCCTGCGAGATGATGGGCCTGAGAGATGATGGGCCTGAGAGACGATGGGCCTGCGAGATGATGGGTCTGAGAGACGAGGGGTCTGAGAGATGATGGGTCTGAGAGATAATTAGCCTGAGAGATAATGGGTCTGAGAGATGATGGGTCTGAGAAATGATGGGCCTGAGAGATGATGGGTCTGAAAGATGATGGGTCAGAAAGATGATGGGCCTCACAGATGATGGGCCTGAGAGATGATTGGTCTGAAAGAAGTTCATTAAGAATGTACCTGTTTACCGGTGTGAATGGTTTATGCTAAATTAGGGAAATTCCTTTTAGGATGCCTGTGCTCCTCATTCTAAGAGAGGTGGGCTATGTTGTTGCAGGGCACTACCAGCTTATATTAACTATGATGTTGCAGGGCACTACCAGATTACAATGCATTCAGAAAGTATTTAGACCCCTTGACTTTATCCACATTTTGTTAGCCTTATTCTAAAATTGATTAAACTGTTTTTTTCCTCATCAATTAACACAATACCCCACAATGACAAAGCAAAAACAGGTTTTTAGAGATTTTTGCAAATGTATTACAAATAAAAAACGGAAATAACAAATAACATAAATATTCAGACCCTTTACTCAGTACTCAGTACTTTGTTGAAGCACCTTTGGCAGTGATTACTGCCTCGAGTCTTTTTAGGGCATGACTCTACAAGCTTAGCACACCTGTATTTGGGGAGTTTCTCCCACTCTTCTCTGCAGATCCTCTCAAGCTCTGTCAGGTTGGATGGGGAGCGTTGATGCACAGCTATTTTCAGGTCTCTCCAGAGATGTTCGATTGGGTTCAAGTCCAGGCTCTGACTGGGACACTCAAGGACATTCAGAGACTGGTCCCGAAGCCACTCCTGCGTTGTCTTGGCTGTGTGCTTAGTCATTGTGCTGTTGGAAGGGGAACCTTCACCCAGTCTGAGGTCCTGAGGGATCAAGAATCATCAAGGATCTCTCTGTACTTTGCTCTGACGCTAAAAAACATCCCCACAGCATGATGCTGCCAAGACCATGCCTCACTGTAGGGATGGTGCAGGTTTCCTCCAGACGTGACTCTTGGCATTCAGGCCAAAGAGTTCAATCTTGGTTTCACCAGACCAGAGAATCTTGTTTCTAATGGTCTGAGAGTCTTTAGGTGCCTTTTGGCAAACTTCAAGTGGGCTGTCATGTGCCTTTACTGAGGAATTGCTTCTGTCTGGACACTCTATCATAAAGGCCTAATTGGTGGAGTGCTGCAGAGATGGTTGTCCTTCTAGAATGTTCTCCACAGAAGAAATCTGGGGCACTCTCAGAGTGACTATTGGGTTCTTGGTCACCTCCCTGACCAAGGCCCTTCTCACCCGATTGCTCAGTTTGGCCGGGTGTCCAGCTCTAGGAAGAGTCTTGGTGGTTCCTAACTTCTGATGGAGGCCAATGTGTTCTTGGGGACCTTCAATGCTCCAGAATGTTTTTGGTACCTTCCCCAGATCTGTGCCTCAACACAAACCTGTCTCTGAGCTCTACGGACAATTATTTCAACCTCATGGATTGGTTTTTGCTCTGACATGCACTGTCAACTGTGGGACCTTATATAGACAGGTGTGCGCCTTTCAAAATCATGCCCAATAAATTGAATTTACCACAGGTGGTCTCCAATCAAGTTGCAGAAACATCTCAAGGATGATCAATGGAAACAGGATGCACCTGAGCTCAATTTCGAGTCTCATAGCAAAGGGTCTGTAAATAAGGTCTTTTAATTTTTTATTTAAAAAAATCTGTTTTCCCTTTGTCGTTATATAGACAGGCTTTGTCATTTTATTTAATCCATTTTAGAATATGGCTTTAATGTAAATTTTTTTGAAAAAGTCAAGGTGTCTGAATACTTTCAGAAGGCACTGTATATTCAGATAGGAGGGGTTCGCTTTGTTGTTACAGAGCACTACCAGGTTATATTCAGATATGTTGTTGCAGAGCACTACCAGATTATATTCAGATATGTTGTTGCAGAGCACTACCAGATTATATTCAGATATGTTGTTGCAGGGCACTACCAGGTTATATTCAGATATGTTGTTGCAGAGCACTACCAGTTTATATTCAGATATGTTGTTGCAGAGCACTACCAGATTATATTCAGATATGTTGTTGCAGAGCACTACCAGATTATATTCAGCTATGTTGTTGCAGGGCACTACCAGATTATATTCAGCTCTGTTGTTGCAGAGCACTACCAGGTTATATTCAGATATGTTGTTACAGGGCACGACCAGATTATATTCAGATATGTTGTTGCAGAGCACTACCAGATTATATTCAGATATGTTGTTACAGAGCACTACCAGGTTATATTCAGCTCTGTTGTTGCAGAGCACTACCAGATTATATTCAGCTCTGTTGTTGCAGAGCACTACCAGGTTATATTCAGCTCTGTTGTTGCAGAGCACTACCAGATTATATTCAGATATGTTGTTGCAGAGCACTACCAGGTTATATTCAGATATGTTGTTGCAGAGCACTACCAGATTATATTCAGATATGTTGTTGCAGAGCACTACCAGCTTATATTCAGATATGTTGTTGCAGAGCACTACCAGATTATATTCAGATATGTTGTTGCAGAGCACTACCAGATTATATTCAGCTATGTTGTTGCAGGGCACTACCAGATTATATTCAGCTCTGTTGTTGCAGAGCACTACCAGGTTATATTCAGATATGTTGTTACAGGGCACTACCAGATTATATTCAGATATGTTGTTGCAGAGCACTACCAGATTATATTCAGCTCTGTTGTTGCAGAGCACTACCAGATTATATTCAGATATGTTGTTGCAGGGCACTACCAGGTTATATTCAGATATGTTGTTGCAGAGCACTACCAGATTATATTCAGATATGTTGTTGCAGAGCACTACCAGGTTATATTCAGCTATGTTGTTGCAGAGCACTACCATATTATTTTCAGCTATATTTTTGCAGAGCATTACCAGATTATATTCAGCTATGTTGTTGCAGAGCACTAACAGATTATATGGCCAACCACATTGCCTTTGCTGATAGCTACTTTATTGGGGGGAAATGTAGGTTCTATCAGGGACGGAAGAGGAAGCGAGACATCCCACTCCCACATTTTTTCAGTTCATATACAGTCAGTGAACTAAGCAGACCAGACCCAGCTGCTATCACATTGGTGCCTGTCAGTGGAAGCTGGTGGGAGGAGCTATAGGAGGATGGGCTCCTTGTAATGGCTGGAATGGACGTTTGGAACGCAGTCAAACATGTAGTTTCCATTTTTGATGTGTTTGATACTGTTCCATGTATTATATTCCAGCTATTACAATGAGCCTGTCCTCTTCCAGCTCCTACCACCAGCCTCCACTGGTGCCTGTGAGAGAGCCAGCCCCTTAAGCAGACTGGAACATGACAAAGACTGTGGAACTATGACTGTGATATGTGGTTATCTAACCTAGCTAGGATGAATACACTAACTGTAGCTCACTCTGAATAAGAGCCTCTGGTAAATTAATAAAATGTAATGCAAATGTAATACTATTGAGTAAGTTTATTGTTTTTCAAGATAACGGTATATATTTTTGTCAACTATTTTTATAATATTTTGCCATCTGGACATTTTGTAAATACATAACTCTGGAACCAGTCACTTAAATAGCACATGTTTTTACACCTGATCTACTGACACTGTCTCTGTTAACTGTTACTGCTCCACACCAACTCAATAGGCTACCGAGTCCTCTGTCTTATAACACTACAGCATGACTGTAATAGATGCCTATAGCATGGCACTGAGGACAGAAAGGGGAGGAAGATGGATGAGAGACAGGGAGGAGAGAAAGAGAGATATAGATAGAGGGATGGGGGAGAGAAAGATAGATTAGAGAGAAAGAGGGATCCTGCCTGGTAATGCTATAGAAGAGGCTACTGAGTTTAGTTGGACAGAAAATGGTCCTGGAAGTTTCAGTGTAAGCCTACCCATTGCTGTTGCCGTTTTAAATTTTCCTGGCAACCTTCAGAACGAAAAACATTTTTTTTCCCTTTCCTCTCTTCCCGAGCTTATTCTTCCTTCCACAGCGATTAAGGAAGAGAGACTGGCGCTGGTAAACCATGTTAAGATTATTCACAGTAACTTCAAGAGAATGGCTGAGTTCTCATGTTTGAATAGTAAGTAATCCTTAAGCAGACAGACTCACACGCACGGACACACACACACACACACACACACACACACACACACACACACACACACACACACACACACACACACGCACACACACGTACATGTTCATTTATGCCTTTGTTCAGTTTGATACAAGGATGATGTTAGAAACCATGAGAACCCCGGTGCTGATCTTATTATCATAAGGTAACTCATTCCAAGCATATGTGTAACTTTTTTTCTTCTTAAACGTACTCTGTGAAATGACTGAGGCAGCAACATGTCTGTCTCTGATTCATTATGTGGAAAAGAAGAACAAGCATCAAACAGCAAGGTTTTCTGAGAGTTGCATTATAGTGAGAAGATTAAAACAGCACCTGGACTGCTCTATATTCAGAGGACACACTGAATTGTTTTGCCCAAAGCATCACATTCCTCTTTATTTTTTTTACGGCCACTTCAATTAAACAAAAACCACTTTGCTGCTACAAATCAATCCATTATTTTTGCTTCTTTCTTTCATTCTCCCACCTTCCCTCCATCAGCTAATTTCAGATATGCAATCTCCTTTTAGCTCCTTCTGCTCTCTCATTGGCTGTGCTTCGGTGCTCCTTATTAAAATGTATATTTTCAAATCATTCTTCAAAGGGGAACTGTTAGCCCGGAGAACCAAACCAATGCTCCGTGTAACAGGAAATTAAAAGAAGGCTGAGTGAAACGAGATATCCCGTCTTTGTCGTTGCATTCTGCATTCGGCGCATCAGCGTGGTGACGCGAGGTGGTCGTGTATCTCCCGGGTGACAAAACATGGCAGAGATATCTCTGACTCCATCTCTAACAGTTTACTGAGGCCTGGATGTAATAAACACATGAGACTTTGATGTGTAGGTGTGTTGGAACGTCTTGTGTTGACAACAGCTGCCTTGGGTAAATTGCGAAGATAGTGTAGGGGATGGTACTGTATCTCTTTGAAACCATTCACAAACACCGCCCTTAGAGCGTATGTGCATCATAGAGTTGTTCACTGCTTGTTTCATTAACTGTTCAATTGCAAAACATTGACCCAGAGATGAAAACAAGGCCATCCACTAAATCCTCAAGAAGTCAATATGATGACTGGTATGGGAAAAGAGGCTTCTGGCTGATGCAATAACACTTTGGTTGTTCTCTACATTTGTCCTATTTAACACATGTACATGTGTGTATTATATGCATGAATTGGAAATGTGTTTTTTCATTTCCCAGCAGCCCCTGAGACACCCTCAGAGAGTGCGGTCACACTGGCAACTCTGGAGCAATTAGTGTTAAAGTGCCTTGCAGAAGGCACATCAACAACAACAAAAATTCACCTTGTTGGCTGAGGGACTCAAACTAGTGACCTTTCAGTTACTGGCCCAAAGCTCTAACCGCTCAGCTACCTGCCAACCACAATGTGATTGGCCCAGGCTGCAATGTTTAATTAATCACTGACTTATCAAACCCAACGCAGGCTCTTTAACCTGCACATCAAAAATCTCCTATTGGATCAAACCAATAATTGACAATGGGTGATAACCCTGCACATTGTCTCCTACCGGCCATATCCCTGCTCACTAACTAACCCAGACCTTCTTATAAAGGGGGATAGAGAGAATGAAAGAGGGATGGAGAGAGAGAGCAGTCCTCTCCTCTGCCAATACCTTTCTATCATTAAAGTGCAGGACGCAGCAGCAAGACTTAGGGCTAGGCCCCTTTTTTCTCAATTTCTGCCTGAATGACATGCCCAAAGTAAACTGCCTGTTGCTCAGGCCCTGAAGCCAGGATATGCATATAATTGGTACCATTGGAAAGGAAACACTTTGAAGTTTGTAGAAATGTTAAAACAATGTAGGAGAATATAACAAAATATGGTAGGAGAATATCCAAAGAAAAACCAAACAGATATTTTTCTTTTGGAGAGACCAAGGTCAAATTGAAAATTAGCTCCCTGAATGCAATTCCTATGGTTTCCATGGGGTGTCAGCAGTCTATGTTCAAGGTTTCAGGCTTGTAACTTCAAAAACGAATAAGAAATATCAGTTTTAGTACAAGGACACAGTCTTGGAAAATTGTGTTTGCGCGCGTCATGAAGACAGGACGCACCTGCTAAAATCGGTTGAACATACTTTTTTCCATAAGAAATATTACAGTTTGGTTACATTTTAGGTTATCCGAGGAATAAATAGAAACGTATTTTGACCTGTTGAAACAAAGTTTAGTGGTAGATTTTTGGATTCCTTTCTCTGCATGTTGAATGAGTGGATCACTTAAATCGATGGCGCCAACTAAACTGACTTTTGGGGTATAAAGAAGGATTTTATCTAACAAAATGACACTGCATGTTATAGCTGGGACCCTTTGGATGACAAATCAGACGACGATTTTCAAAAAGTAAGTGAATATTTAATCGCTATTTGTGAATTTATGAAACCTGTGCCGGTGGAAAAATGTTTTGATGTAGGGCACTGTCCTCAAACAATCGCATGGCATGATTTCGCTGTAATAGCGACTGTAAATCGGACAGTGCAGTTAGATAAACAAGAATTTAAGATTTCAACCGATATAAGATACTTATATGTACCTAAATGTTTAATATCCATAATTTTATGATTATTTATTTGAATTGCGCGCCCTCTAGTTTCACCGGAAGTTGTCCCGCTAGCGGGACGCCGAGGCCAAGAAGGTTAAATCAAATAAAATGTAATTTAATTTTGTTGGTCACATACACGTGTTTAGCAGATGTTATTGTGGGTGTAGTGAAATGCCTTTGCTTCTAGTTCCAACAGTGCAGCAATATACAGTTGAATTCGGAAGTTTACATACACCTTAGCCAAATACATTTAAACTCAGTTTTTCACAATTCCTGACTTTTAATCCAAGTAAAAATTCCCTGTCTTAGGTTAGTTAGAATCACCACTTTAATTTAAGAATGTGACATGTGACATGACATCCTTCACTCATGCTGCCAAACATACCCTCGTAAAACTGACCATCCTACCAATCCTCGACTTCGGCGATGTCATTGACAAAATAGCCTCCAATACCCTACTCAACAAGCTGGATGCAGTCTATCACAGTGCCATCCGTTTTGTCACCAAAGCCCCATTTACTACCCACCACTGCGACCTGTACGCTCTCGTTGGCTGGCCTTCGCTTCATAATCGTCGCCAAATACATTGGCTCCAGGTCATCTACAAGACCCTGCTGGGTAAAGTCCCCCCTTATCTCCGCTCACTGATCACTATAGCAGCACCCACCTGTAGCACGCGCTCCAGCAGGTATATCTCTCTGGTCACCCCTAAAGCCAACTCCTCCTTTGGTCGTCTCTCCTTCCAGTTCTCTGCTGCCAATGACTGGAACGAACTACAAAAATCTCTGAAACTGGAAACACTTATCTCCCTCACTAGCTTTAAGCACCAGCTGTCAGAGCAGCTCACAGATCACTGCACCTGTACATAGCCCATCTATAATTTAGCCCAAACTACTACCTCTTCCCCTACTGTATTTATTTATTTAATTTATTTTGCTCCTTTGCACCATATTATTTATATTTTAACTTTGAACTTTCTTCAAAGTACAAATCTACCATTCCAGTGTTTTTTTCTTGCTATACTTTATTTACTTTGCCACCATGGCATTTTTTGCCTTTACCTCCCTTATCTCACATCATTTGCTCACATTGTATATAGTCTTATTTTTTTCTACTGCATCATTGATTGTATGTTGTTTTACTCCATGTGTAACTCTGTGTTTTTGTATGTTGTCGAACTGCTTTGCTTTATCTTGGCCAGGTCGCAATTGTAAATGAGAACTTGTTCTCAACTTGCCTACCTGGTTAAATAAAGGTGAAATAAAAAAATTTAAAAAATGTCAGCTTTTATTTCTTTCATCACATTCCCAGTGGGTCAGAAGTTTGCATACACTCAATTAGTATTTGGTAGCATTGCCTTTAAATTGTTTAACTTGGGTCAAACATTTTGGGTAGCCTTCCACAAGCTTCCCACAATAAGTTGGGTGAATTTTGGCCCATTCCTCCTGACAGAGCTGGTGTAACTGAGTCAGGTTTGTAGGCCTCCTTGCTCGCACACGCTTTTTCAGTTCTGCCCACAAATGTTCTATAGGATTGAGGTCAGGGCTTTGTGATGGCCACTCCAATACCTTGACTTTGTTGTCCTTAAGCTATTTTGCCACAACTTTGGAAGTATGCTTGGGGTTATTGTTCATTTGGAAGACCCATTTGTGACCAAGCTTTAACTCCCTGACTGATGTCTTGAGATGTTGCTTCAATATATCCACATAATGTTCCATCCTCATGATGCCATCTATTTTGTGAAATGCACCAGTCCCTCCTGCAGCAAAGCACCACCACAACATGATGCTGCCACCCCCGTGCGTCATGGTTGGGATGGTATTCTTCGGCTTGCAAGCGTCCCCCTTTTTCCTCCAAACATAATGATGGTCATAATGGCCACACAGTTCTATTTTTTTTCATCAGACCAGAGGACATTTCTCCAAAAAGTACAATCTTTGTCCCCATGTGCAGTTGCCAACCGTAGTCTGGCTTTTTTATGGCGGATTTGGAGCAGTGTCTTCTTCCTTGCTGAGTGGCATTTCAGGTTATGTCGATATAGGACTCGTTTTACTGTGGACATAGATACTTTTGTGCCTGTTTCCTCCAGCATCTTCACATGGTCCTTTGCTGTTGTTCTGGGATTGATTTGCACTTTTCGCAACAAAGAAAGTTCATCTCTAGGAGACAGAAAGCGTCTCCTTCCTGAGCGTTATGACGGCTGCGTGGTCCCATGGTGTTTATACTTGCGTACTATTGTTTGTACATATGAATGTGGTACCTTCAGGCATTTGGAAATTGCTCCCAATGATGAACCAGACTTGTGGAGGTCTACAATTTCTTTTCTAAGGTGTTGGCTGATTTCTTTTGATTTTCCCATGATGTCAAGCAGAGAGGCACTGAGTTTGAAGGTAGGCCTTGAAATACATCCACAGGTACACCTCCAATTGACTCAAATTATGTCAATTAGCCTATCAGAAGCTTCTAAAGCCATGACATCATTTTCTGGAATTTTCCAAGCTGTTTCAATTGTGATACAGTGAATTATAAGTTAAAGAATATGTCTATAAACAATTGTTGGAAAAATTACTTGTGTCATGCACAAAGTAGATATCCTAACCAACTTGCCAAAACTATAGTTTGTTAACAATAAATTTGTGGAGTGGTTGAAAAACTAGTTTTAATGACTCCAACCTAAGTGTATGTAAACTTCAAACTTCAACTGTAAGTAATTTCAAAACATTTCACAACAAAACCTAACAATAATACCTCACAAGCTTTTACAGATTCTTAATCGAGAGCATCCTGTCGGGCTGTATCACCGCCTGGTACGGCATCTGCACCGCCCTCAAACGCAAGGCTCTCCAGAGGGTAGTGAGGTCTGCACAACGCATCACCGGGGGCAAACAACCTGCCCTCCATGACACCTACAGCACCCGATGTCATAAGAAGGCCAAAAAGATCATCAAGGACAACAACCACCCGAGCCACTGCCTGTTCACCCCACTATCATCCAGAAGGCGAGGTCAGTACAGGTGCATCAAAGCTGGGACAGAGAGACTGAAAAACAGCTTCTATCTCAAGGCCATCAGACTGTTAAACAGCCATCACTAACATAGAGAGGCTGCAACCAACATACAGACTCAAATTTCTGGCCACTTTAATAAATTGACTTAATAAAGGTATCACTAGTCACTTTAAAATAACGCCACTTTAATAATGTTTACATATCCTGCATTACTCATCTCATATGTGTATACTGTTCTGTACCATCTACTGCATCTTGCCTATGCCGCTCGGCCATCGCTCATCCATATATTTATATGTACATATTCTTATTCATCCCTTTACATTTGTGTGTATAAGGTGTTGTTGTGAAATTGTTAGATTACTTGTTAGATATTACTTCATTGTTGGAACTAGAAGCACAAGCATTTCGCTACCCTCACATTAACATCTGCTAATCATGTGTATGTGACCAATAAAATCTGATTTGATTTTGATTTGATTGATACACACAAATCTAAGTAAAGGAATGGAATTAAGAATATATAAATATATGGATGAGCAATGTCAGAGCGAACGCTGTGGGAGAAAGGCAAGACTGCCAAACGCCTGCCTGATGCCCGTCCAAATTTACCCACAATCCTCAGCGTCCGTTCCCTCTCCTTTGCTCCCAGAATGCAAAGCCTCTTAGACGCTGGGACCCCACCACAGTTTGGCTGGGACAAAAGAATTGTGTGAAATACCCGGCGGGCCTGTGCTTTATGGCTGGCAGCTTTACATATAAAACAGGCAGGCCTATCTGTCTCCTCGCAGGCTGCGGCCACAAAGTCCGAATCCCAGCTTTGAGCACTCTGAGGATCCTCACTCTGGAGTTCTGAGGAGAGACAGATTAACACCACCAAACACTGCTCCTATCCTCTTGCCTGGCTGACGGAGGGATTGGTGATGGAGGGGGGGAAAGCTGGATGATAGTGTTACAGAGGAAAGTTTATACTCGTGAATGTCTCTGACTTACTTTCACATGTTCTGTAGCAGAATACCTGTCCCTTGTTTGGGGAGTTGGTTTGTTGGGGTGGAGTCACCATCTTGCTCTTGGCAGACTGAATGTAAAAGTGAATCCAATGTAGGAGTTTCAGCTGCTGAAGTTGACTGCTTTGCACTTCCATACAGTTGCTGTCAATGGTGCTGAATTGACCAGAGACATAGATATTCAGAATTCAGCTAACAGTCAAGTCAGATGAGGAGAAACCTTAGATCAGTTTATTTGGTACATTTCATACACCTGGCATTTTGAAGCAATAAAATCCAGTTGTATTTAAGTAAAGACTGACATCTAGTGGAAGTGTCCTGCACAGACTGAAACTGATATAAATGACAACTCAGCAGAGAGCTCCACCCTACTCTTGTTTAACAGGAAGGAGAAAAGCTCACAACAGAACAGCGCTGTAACATTCAGCAATTAAATATTCAGTGAACTGTCTTATAGAAGGACCAATAAACTTTGTAAACAGCCAAGAATCAAAACAACAATTGAAGGCTAAGGAACACCGGCATCCAAATATAGATTTAGACATTTTAAAGTAAACCTTCGTCAAAAGACTTGAAAGTAAAGTGAAAGTAAACCTTCTGTTCCAAAGCCATAACAGAGATAAGAAAAGGCCTCTAAAACTTCCCTCTCCGAGGTTGATTTCTCCTGTCCTGTGTGTCGTAACATCTTCAAGGATCCAGTGGTCCTGTTGTGTAGCCACATCTTCTGTAAAGCCTGTCTGGTGGAATACTGGAAACAGAAGACATCTTGGGAATGTCCAGTCTGCAGAAAGAAATCAATGGAATTCCCCCCTGTAACCTGGTTTTAAAGAACCTGTGTGAGTCCTACTTACAGGATAGAAGCCAGAGAGCTTCAGCAGGGGCTGAGGTGCTCTGCAGTCTGCACTGTGAGAAATTCAAGCTCTTCTGTCTGGAGGATAAACAGCCCATCTGTTTTGTGTGTCAAACTTCAAAAAAGCATAAAACCCATGACTGCTGTCCAATAGATGAAGCTGTACTGGATCATAAGGTAGGAGATGTATTTAACACTACTTGACTTACAGCATGTACATATAGTCACGTAAATAAAGATCTGTGTGCCAATCCACTCCTCTTACACACAGCACCTCTTTATAATGTTGTTTCATTCCAGGAGGAACTCAAAACTGCACTGGAGCCCTTACAGGAGAAACTGAAGGTCTTTAGAGAAGTTAAACTGACATGTGATCAAACAGCCAACCACATCAAGGTAAGAATACAGAGTGAAGCTGAGATACAATGATACTGTGAAGATTTATCACTACCCTGTGGAATTATAGATATTGATGATATCTTTGACATTCCTCTCTGCTGTCTACAGAGCCAGGCCCAGCACACAGAGAGGCTGATTAAGATGGGGTTTAAGAAGTTTCATCAGTTTCTACATGAGGAAGAAAGAGCCAGGATAGCTGCACTGAAGGAGGAAAATGAGCAGAATAGGTGGCCCGTTTGGTTCAGTATTGTGTGCGGGGTTAGGGTTACCCTGGGTGGGTGTATTGTCTGATCCCCAGGCCCCAGTATTGTCTGATCCCCAGGCCCCAGTATTGTCTGATCCCCAGGCCCCAGTATTGTCTGATCCCCAGGCCCCAGTATTGTCTGATCCCCAGGCCCCAGTATTGTCTGATCCCCAGGCCCCAGTATAGTCTGATCCCCAGGCCCCAGTATTGTCTGATCCCCAGGCCCCAGTATTGTCTGATCCCCAGGCCCCAGTATTGTCTGATCCCAAGGCCCCAGTATTGTCTGATCCCCAGCAGCAGGAGCCAGGAAATGGACTAGCACATGGAAAACCAGGTCCCCTTCCTTGTATGGGCAGAACACCACCTTTCAATCATAATGATGTTTCTTTTGCAGTTTAGCCATTGTAGACTGCTGGTCCGCCTCCTTGGGGGCCTATGTGAATCGTGTGGTCAGGTCTTTTGCATAAGCAGCGGGTGTGGCAGGGGCTGTTGGTGTAAGAGAGGAGTTACAGTTAAACAGGACATCCACTGGCAGACAAGGCTCTCTGCCATGAGCTTGAAAGTAAGGGTTGAAGCCTGCACTAGATTGCACACTTGAATTGTAGTCCAGCTCCACCTGTATATTTGTAGTGGGTGGGTGTATTGATACACCATCCAAAGTGTCATTAACTTCACCATACTCAAAGAGATATTCAATGTCTGCTTTTTTTTTTTTACCCATCTACCAATATGTACCCTTCTTTGCCAGGCATTGGAAAACCTCCCTGGTCTTCGTGGTTGAATCTGTGTTTGAAATTCACTGCTGGACTGTGTGACCTTACAGATAATTGTATGTGTGGAGTACAGAGATGAGGTAGTCATACAAAAATCATTTTTTAAATACTATTATTGCACACAGAGTGAGTCAACACAACTTTTCATGTGGCTTGTTCAGCAAATGTTTACTCCTGAACCTTTTTAGGCTTGCCATAACAAAAGGGTTGAATACTAGTTGACTCAAGAAAAAATATTTTTTAAACATTTTGAAAAACACAATTTCACTTTGACATTATGGAGTATTTTGTGTACAACAGTGACTCTTTTTTCCAATTTAATCAATTTTAAATTCAAGCTGTAACACAACAAAATCTAGAAAAAGTCAAAGGGTGTGAATACTTTTTGAAGGCACTGTATACTGTACACACAGACAATTCCGGGCTCTTGTTTTAGGAGTTGGTTTGTTGGGGTGGAGTCACCATCTTGCTCTTTACAGACTGAATGTAAAAACTAGTCCAATGTACAGTACCAGTCAACAGTTTGGACACACATACTCATTCCAGGGTTTGTGGGCTATACTCGGCCTTGTCTCAGGATGGTAAGTTGGTGGTTGAAGTTATCCCTCTAGTGGTGTGGGGGCTGTGCTTTGGCAAAGTGGGTGGGGTTATATCCTGCCTGTTTGGCCCTGTCCGGGGGTATCATCGGATGGGGCCACAGTGTCTCCTGACCCCTCCTGTCTCAGCCTCCAGTATTTATGCTGCAGTAGTTTATGTGTCGGGGGGCTAGGGTCAGTCTGTTATATCTGGAGTATTTCTCCTGTCTTATCCGGTGTCCTGTGTGAATTTAAGTATGCTCTCTCTAATTCTCTCTTTCTTTCTCTATCTTTCTCTCTCTCTTGGAGGACCTGAGCCCTAGGATCATGCCTCAGGACTACCTGGCATGATGACTCCTTGCTGTCCCCAGTCCACCTGGCCATGCTGCTGCTCCAGTTTCAACTGTTCTGCCTACGGCTATGGAACCCTGACCTGTTCACTGTGAATACTATTATTTGACCATGCTGGTCATTTATGAACATTTGAACATCTTGGCCATGTTCTGTTATAATCTCCACCCGGCACAGCTAGAAGAGGACTGGCCACCCCTCATAGCCTGGTTCCTCTCTAGGTTTCTTCCTAGGTTTTGGCCTTTCTAGGGAGTTTTTCCTAGCCACCGTGCTTCTACACCTGCATTGCTTGCTGTTTGGGGTTTTAGGCTGGGTTTCTATACAGCACTTTGATATATCAGCTGATGTAAGAAGGGCTATATAAATACATTTGATTTGATTTATTTATTTATTTTCTACATTTTATAATAATAGTGAAGACATCAACACTATGAAATAACACATATGGAATCATGAAGTAAACAAAAAAGTGTTAAACAAATCAACACGTTGGCTCAAACGCAATAAGAAGGAAAGAAATTCCACAAATTAACTTACAACAAGGCACACCTGTTAATTGAAATGCAAAAAGGGTGACTACCTCATGAAGCTGGTTGAAAGAATGCCAAGAGTGTGAAAAGCTGTCATCAAGGCAAAGGGTGGCTACTTTGAAGAATATGACATATCAAATATATTTCCATATATGTTATTTCATAGTTTTGATGTCTTCACTATTATTCTACAATGTAGTAAATAGTAAAAATACAGAAAAACACTAGAATTAGTATTTGTGTCCAAACTTTTTATTGGTACTATAGAATTTTCTGCTGCTGAAGTTGACTGGTTTACAATTCTGTATAGTTGATATTATTGCACTGTTGGAGCAAGGAACACAAGAATTTCGCTCACCTGCAATAAAATCTGCTAAATATGTGTATGTCAATAATAAGATTTTTTTGTTGTTGCTGTCCATGGTGCTGAATTGACCAGCGCCATAAATTGGAAGATATCTGCTTACTGTCCTCTGTCAACTCCAGTTCAGTTTCATAAACCTAGCATTTAGACACATTCAAGGTTGACTTTGGGCATGACAAATGGTCCAACTCTGCCTTTTTCTCAATTTCCCGAACAGAAATGGGGTGTGGCATTGGTGGTTCATTGATGTATCATTCTGGTCATGTGCGCTGTGACTGACGTAGCTAGTTCATTAGCTAAGCTAGTCACAATAGCTAGTCAGTAACTCCTCCAGTCTGTGTTGACGTCAATTCAAAGGATTTGTAGAGATCGGTAAGAAATGGCACTTCAGTAGTCAAACATCTTATTCATCAATTTCTCATAGTTTTTAAGCGTTAAATTACCTGGTATGATGGTACATTGATCCGTTATACAGTTTAAAATCCAGTTATATTTAACTAAATACTGACATCTAGTGTAGTGCCCTGGAAATTAGCAGAGAGCTCCACCCCACTTCACAGTGACTATACGTACATATCCCAACCAGAAGCCATGGATTACAGGCAACATTCGCACTGAGCTAAACGGTAGAGCTGCCGCTTTCAAGGTGTGGGACTCTAATCCCGAAGCTTATAAGAAATCCTTCTATGCCCTCCGACGAGCCATCAAACAGGCAAAGCGCCTATACAGGGCTAAGATTGAATTGTACAACACCTGCTCTGAAGCTCGTCTTATGTGGCAGGGCTTGCAAACTATTACAGACTACAAAGGGAAGCACAGCCGCGAGCTGCCCAGTTACATGAGCCTACCAGACGAGCTAAATCACTTCTATGCTCACTTCGAGGCAAGCAACACTGAGGCATGCATGAGAGCATCAGCTGTTCCGGATGACTGTGTGATCACGCTCTCCGTAGCCGACGTGGGCCAGACGGATTACCAGGCCATGTGCTCCGGGCATGTGCTGACCAACTGGAAGGTGTTTTCACTGACATTTTCAACATGTCCCTGATTGAGTCTGTAATACCAACATGTTTCAAGCAGACCACCATAGTCTCTGTGCCCAAGAACACTAAGGCAACCTGCCTAAAAGACTACAGACCCGTAGCACTCACGTCCGTTGCCATGAAGTGCTTTGAAAGGATTGTAATAGCTCACATAACACCATTATCCCAGAAACCCTAGACCCACTCTAATTTGCATATAGCCCAAACAGATCCACAGATGATGCAATCTCTATTGCACTCCACACTGCCCTTTCCCACCTGGACAGAAGGAACATCTACGTGAGAATGCTACTCATTGACTACAGCTTAGCGTTCAACACCATAGTACCCTCAAAGCTCATCACTAAGCTAAGGATCCTTGGACTAAACACCTCCATCTGCAACTGGATCCTGGTATTCCTGAAAGGCCGCCCCCAGGTGGTGAGGGTAGGTAGCAACACATCCTCCACGCTGATCCTCAACACCGGAGCCCCTCAGGGATGCGTGCTCAGTCCCCTCCTATACTCCCTGTTTACCCACGACTGCGTGACCAGGCACAACTCCAACACCATCATTAAGTTTGCAGATGACACAACAGTGGTAGACTAACGAGACAGACTAAAGGGAGGCGGTCAGAGACCTGGCCGGGTGGTGCCAGAATAACAACCTATCCCTCAACGTAACCAAGACTAAGGAGATGATTGTGGACTACAGGAAAAGGAGGACCAAGCATGCCCCCATTCTCATCGATGGGGCTGTAGTAGAGCAAGTTGAGAGCTTCAAGTTCCTTGGTGTCCACATCACCAACAAACTAGAATGGTCCAAACACACCAAGACAGTCGTGAAGGGGGCACGACAAAACCTATTCCCCCTCAGGAAACTGAAAAGATTTGGCATGGGTCCTCAGATCCTCAAAAGGTTCTACAGCTGCAACATCGAGAGCATCCTGACTGGTTGCATCACTGCCTGGTACGGCAACTGCTCGGCCTCCGACCGCAAGGCACTACAGAGGGTAGTGCGTACGGCCCAATACAACACTAGGGCTAAGCTGCCTGCCATCCAGGACCTCTACACCAGGCGGTGTCAGAGGAAGGCCCTAAAAATGGTCAAAGACCCCACCCACCCCAGTCATTGAATGTTCTCTCTACTACCGCATGGCAAGCGATACCGGAGTGCCAAGTCTAGGACCAAAAGGCTTCTCAACAGTTTTTCTTCTCAACTCCTGAACAAATAATCAAATGGCTACCCAGACTATTTGCATTGCAACCCCTCTTTTACTCTGCTGCTACTCTCTGTTTATCATATATGCATAGTCACTTTTATTTTTTTAAATATTTTTTATTTCACCTTTATTTAACCAGGTAGGCCAGTAGAGAACAAGTTCTCATTTACAACTGCGACCTGGCCAAGTTAAAGCAAAGCAGTGCGACAAAAACAACAACACAGAGTTACACACAAACAAACGTACAGTCAATAACACTTTAACTATACATTCATGTACATACTACCTCAATTAGCCCGACTAACAAATGCCCCCACACATCGGCTACCCGGACTATCTGCATTGTGTCCCACCACCTGCCAACCCCTCTTTTACGCTACTGCTACTCTCTGTTTATCATATCTGCATAGTCCCTTTAACCATATCTACATGTACATATTACCTCAATCAGCCTGACTAACCGGTGTCTGTATGTAGCCTCGCTACTGTTATAAACTCGCTACTGTATATAGCCTCAATACTGTTATTTTTGTATTTACTGTTGTATTTATTTCTTTACTTATCTATTGTTCACCTAATACATATTTTTTAACTTAAAAATCGCACTGTTGGTTAGGGCCTGTATGTAAGCATTTCACTGTAAGGTAATACCTGTTGTATTCGGCACGCGTGACAAATAAACTTTGATTTGATTTAGTATATGTAAAGACAAGATTAAGTCAAGAAGTCTGATGGGTGACAATATTAGCCTATCACTTGTGAATGATGCCCAGCGTAAGGCAAGAAACAGCACATACTTTTGTTTTACTTTTCCAAATCGTAGACAACCACTTCATGTAGCCTAGACTATATGTAGCCTAGACTATATGTAGCCTAGACTATATGTAGCCTAGACTATATGTAGCCTAGACTATATGTAGCCTAGACTATATGTAGCCTATATGTTTTGATAAGGTTTGTATCACAACTAAAGTGGCCAAATAACTTCTTAAAATGAAGCACATCCATCTGCTTTAAAACGGGTGTAGAGCTTAACTGGCATATCCTGAGCGAGTGAGTTTCAAGTTTGGGGAAGATACACCTTTACAATAAAAGCATTACGTGCATAATCGCATTTGCAGTCACTTTTGATGACAGGTGTTTTTCCCCTAATGGAACATGTGCCTACTGCCTTGTGCGCATTGCTGCACTTATAATGTGAAGAAATAGCCTAATAGTTGACATTTTAACCTTCTTGTCAACATTTTAACCTTCTCATCTGTTGCGTCAGCCTCACTGATGCTAGTGGTTATATTAATTTGGGATCTATTGCACCACACAACTGTCCCAGACTGTGTTTGGAATATGTATTTATCACACAGAATAGAATAGGTCAACTTTTGTAATATGGGGGATAGTAGATTGTCACGTCCTGACCAGTAGAGGGAGTATTTGTTTTTTTATTTTGGTCAGGACGTGGCAAAGGGTAATTGTTTTATGTGGTTCGGGGTGGTGGTTTATTTAGTAGGGTGTTTGATTTATTATTTCCGGGGTTTTGGGGTTATGTTCTATGTTTGTATTTCTATGTTCTTTGTAGTTCTTTGTATTTCTATGTCTAGGTTTGGGTGTTGGACTCTCAATTGGAGGCAGGTGTTTTTAGTTGCCTCTGATTGAGAGTCCTATATATAGGTATGTGTTTTGTTTTGTAGTTTGTGGGAGATTGTTCCATGTATAGCTTATGGCCTTACAGGACTGTTTATTCGCCGTTGTGTTTCTTTTGGTGTACGTGTTTATTTTGGTTCTTCCTTCTTTCCTTAATAAAAGAAGATGAGTACACATATACCCGCTGCGTTTTGGTCTCAATCCGACGACAACCGTTACAGAATCTCCCACAAACCAAGGACCAAGCAGCGGGGTAAGGAGCAACGGGAGAGTAATATGGACTATCGGGAAAAGTGGACGAGGGAGGAGATTATGGCCGGAGAAGGTCCATGGAGAAAATGGAGCGAAGACCGGGAACGCTACAGGGGAACACGACTGGCGTTTAAGCCGGAGAGGCACCCCCAATAAAAAAAATTGGGGGGGCACACGGGTAGTTTGGCTAGGCCAGACAGTAGACCTAAGCCAGCTCCCCGTGCTTTTCTTGGGAAGCGTTTGGAGTGGAGAGCGCCGAGGTATGCGGAAGTGCGCACGATCTCGCCCATACGCACGCACAGTCCAGCGCAAGTTATTCCAGCCCCTCGCAGATGTCGTGCTAGAGTGGGCATCCAGCCTGGTAGGAGGATGCCTGCGCAGCGCGTCTGGTCGCCGGTGCGCCTCCTAGGACCAGGCTACCCTACGCCCCCTCTACGCACGGTAACCATCAGGCCCCTGCACAGCCCAGTTCGCCCTGAACTAGCACCCCGCTCGTACAGGGCTACTAGTTCCATCCAGCCAGGACGGGTTGTGCAGGAGGTGCGATTGAGACCGCCAGTGCTTCTCCATGGCCTGGTATATCCAGTACCAGTACCACGTACCAGGCCTCCAATATGTCAGCCCAGTCCAACTCAGCCCGCTCCTGCTCCCCGCACTAGCCATGAGGTGCGTGTCCCCAAACTGGCACTTCCAGTACCAGCACCACGCATCAGGCTTCCAGTGCGTAATACCAGTTCCACTCGGCCGGTTCCTGCTTCCCGCATTAGCCCTGAGGTGCGTGTCCCCAGGCTGGTACCTTCACTACCAGTCCCACGCATCAGGCTTCCAGTGCGTCAGCCCAGCCTCGAGTGTCCGGAAACAGTGCCCCGTCCAGAGTATTCGGAAACAGTGCCCCATCCAGAGTATTCGGCAACAGTGCCCCGTCCAGAGTATCCGACAACAGTACCCCGTCATGAGTATCCGACAACAGTACCCCGTCATGAGTATCCGGTAAGAGTGTTAAGCCCGGAACCGAGTGAGACGGCCTGTTTATTCGCCGTTGTGTTTCTTTTGGTGTACGTGATTATTTTGGTTCTTCCTTCTTTCCTTAATAAAAGAAGATGAGTACACATATACCCGCTGCGTTTTGGTCTCCATCCGATGACAACCGTTACAAGTAGATTGACATAGGCTAGTGCTTTTGCTGTTCATTAGGCCTACTCATCTAGTTGGCTGACGAAAACTAAATGTGGACAGTTCTTCCAATATCTTCAATATGTGCCTGGGACTTGGATACGGATGCACGCTTTTGCGTCCCCGATGGGTCTGTTTTCACTTGTAGCCAGTGAGAAAGACCCAATCACATGACGATGAGCCATGCGAGTGAGAGATGCTACATAGCATGCAACACATACAATAGTGAGGAGGGAATTCTAATTATTATATTCAGCCCAAGGGCACACAGGCCACTGGCCGCAAAAGACAATTTTTTTAGGGGGCATTACGGCCACAGAAAGTGGATGCCACCGAGAAATTTGAGGCATTATCACGTGGTTGTCAAATTGTGAATGAGAGACTGATAAAGTGTGTACAGCCTGCACAAGAAACAAAGCAGAGCTCATACCTTTCATGCAACTTTTTTCAAATCATCATTAGAGTCTCATCATGCAGCCTTAGAATGTATTAAAAATCAAAACATACAGTCCAACGTTTGTATCACAACTAAAGTTACATAAATAACTATAAATTAAGCATATCGGAATACCAGTTTCTTTGTTAACCGCTCAACACAGAAGAACCGCATGTGAGGACTCCCTCAAGTCATTTGGAGAAAATATCCTTTGTTCAATTATGTTCTTCATACTATAAAATAATGCCACGGAATTCTAAGCATGCAAAATGAACTAGTGTAGCCCACAGCCATTTGGCATAGCCAGATCAGGACCTAACATAAGGACGACTCAGAGTTTGCTATTCTGTTCTTCTGAAATAGACTACATTTTCTTCATATCATGCTTCTTTAGAACTGTGTAAAATAAATCATGAATTTATTGTGAAGGTGTAGGTGTAGGCTATATTACATGGATTTATTAGACTTTTTAAAATGTCGATGTTCCAAAGGTCTGCATCAGTGGCTTGTAGGCTACAGTATGTTTGGAAGCCAGGAGATGCTAAATGTGTTTGTTATTTGACAGTCAATTACTGTGAGACAGGCAGTTATTTGTTTGTTGACAAACTTTTGTGAACGCCACAACCCTACCTGAGATACAATAATACAGTAAAGATTTACCATAACCCTGTGGAATTATGCATCATCAATTATTTATGATATATTTGACAATCCTCTCCGCTGTCTCCAGAGCCAAGCCCAGCACACAGAGAGGCTGATTAAGATGGGTTTGAGAAGCTTCATCAGTTTCTACATGAGGAAGAGAGAGCCAGGATAGCTGCACTGAAGGAGGAAGATGAGCAGAAGAGTCAGATGATGAAGAAGAAGATTGAGAAGATGAGCAGAGAGATATCATCACTTTCAGACACAACCATAGAGGAAGAGCTGGGAGCTCAGGACATCTCATTCCTGCAGGTAAGGACTAATCTACCTCTGATAAATCAACAGCCCTATCAATTATGAATAAACATTTTAGTAATCAATTGATATGTTTTACATTGATTTGCTATGATCAATACATCTATTAATGTGTTATGTTGTTTCCCTACAGAACTACCAAGATACAGTGAAAAGGTAAGGTGACTTTATCATGTCTCTCTCTTCTCTGTGGTTTTGTACTGTAAGTATTTTAAGATAATACACCACGCAGAGGACTAGAGATCAATAGGGAATTAACAATCAATGGAAATAGTTGTTTTTCAGTTCAACATCTGTTTAGAATCTGTGTAGGAATTTCAGTCCTGGACTCATAGCTACATGTATCAAGTTTTCATTGGTTCAAATGGTCTATGCAATGAACCTGAAATGGGATACTTGTTATTTGGCCATTGGCCCAATATTACTGCAAGGAATTTTAGTTTGTCAACCACAGGCTAGGCTTGGGGGTTATAAATGACATCTTGTCTCTTTGTTCTGTGGAGAGAATCACTGAGGACGGGGAAGAACGAACATCTACGTCTCAGCATAACATCTATGATTTGTCTGTAGACTACCCCAGCATATCATTCACACACACTTTCACTGAGAGTCTTTCCATTCGTTGGGAATTATTGTCTCCACCCTCTGAGGGTGTTACCAAGTAAGGTGTACAGTATGACGGTGCTACGTTGAATGTCACTGAGCTCTTCAGTAAGGCTATTCTACCACCAATGTTTGTCTATGGAGATTGCATTGCTGTGTGCTCAATTTTATACACCTGACAGCAACGGCTGTGCCTGAAATACCCCGTATCCGCTAATTTGAAGGCGTGTCCACATACTTTTGTATATACAGTGTATTCGGAAAGTATACAGACCCCTTGACTTGTTCCACATTTTGTTGCTTTACAGCCTCGTTCTAAAATTGATTTAAAAAAAAAAATCCTCTCAATCTACACACAATACCCAATAATGACTAAGCAAAAACAGGTTTTTAGAAATTGACTAATTTATTGCAAATAAAAACCTGAAATATGTCATTTACATTCAGACCCTTAATTCAGTACTTTGTTGAAGCACCTTTGGAAATTATTACAGCCTCGAGTCTTCTTGGGTATGATGCTACAGATCCTCTCAAGCTCTGTCAGATTGGATGGGGAGTGTTGCTGGACAGCAATTTTCAGGACTCCAAAGATGTTCGATCAGGTTCAAGTCTGTGCTCTGGCTGGGCCATCTTTTCCTCGATCCTGACTAGTCTCCCAGTCCCTGCCCCTGATAAACACCCACACAGCATGAGGCTACCACCACCATGCTTCACCGTGGGAATGGTTCCAGGTTTCCTCCAGACATGACGCTTGGCATTCAGGCCAAAGAGTTCAATCTTGGTTTCATCAGACCAGAGAATCTTGTTTCTCAAGGTCTGAGAGTCTTTAGGTGCCTTTTGGCAAACTCCAAGCAGGCTGTCATGTGCCTTTTACTGAGTGGCTTCTGTCTGGCCACTCTACCATAAAAGACCATATTGATGGAGTACTCTAGAGCTCTGTCAGAGTGACCATCGGGTTCTTGGTCATCTCCATCGCTCAGTTTGGCCGGGTGGCCAGCTCTAGGAAGAGTATTGGTGGTTCCAAAATTCTTCCATTTAAGAATTGAGACCACTGTTCTTCGGGACTGTAGTGGCTTCCTTACCAATTGACCATAGCCACTGCCCAAGCGGTGTTGTTTCAGATGCATACAGTCCACATTCGAAGTTCCCAAACAGCAAAAAACATTAAATGAGATCCAGGGATATGGTGCAACAAAAAGGTTTATTCTTCTCATATCTAATAAGAAATGTGTCACCAAACAACTTAAATTATAGATTACTTGACATGAACAATACATAATATGGCCTGTTTGTATGCATGTACAGTTGAAGTCAGAAGTTTTCATACATCTTAGCCAAATATATTTAAACTCAGTTTCACAATTCCTGATTGTGACGAACCGGCTCAAAGTTTGTAACAAAGGGAGACAACATGGCGATAAGGAATAACAAAATATATTTATTACCCAAAGTAAACTAAAAACAATTAACAATGGTGTGTGTAGTCGGTAATCAGTAGTGTAAGTGAGTGGTTGCGTGCATAAATGTGATAATTAGGGGTGTTGAAAGGTGCCAACGCAAACAATCAAACAGCCACAAAAATGCCACAACCAAAATCGAACAGTGTCTGCATGGAGAGAGTCTCCTCAATGAATGGGGAAGAGGTGCATTTATCCTGGGACACACCCGGGCCCAGGTGTGTCCCATTTCGCTGACGACCCTCCCGGCTCTGCCCACCGACATCCTATTAAGGAAAACAAGAGCAAAGAGAAAGAATTCGGTAACAAGGACCCCGGAACACCATACCAGTGACACAAACAAATTGACCCAGCCTGCATCCCAAATTGATGAGGGGGTTACGTGTTCACACTTCCACTTGCCCCTTCCATCCTCGTCCTCCCCAGACCTCAGCAACCTTTGCAGACAGGAAGCAGCCTTTAAGAGGAAAGAAGAAAACGAGACCAGAAGAGAACAGACAGGAGCGACAGAACAATACCAAACACAAAATAACAGTGGTCAGTCACGTGGACATTCAGGAACAGGGCGCAGGAGAGAGCGATGACATTATCAATCCCCCAGATGTGCCGCACTTTGAGATGGAATGCTTGTAAAAATAAACACTCATTATCCTCTGATTAGGACACATCATGGACCTCAAAAAAGTGAGAGGGTTATGGTCAGTGTAGACCACAATAGGTACTTCTCCCGACCCCACATATGCCTTGAAGTGTTGTAGCGCCCATATGAGTGCTAGCATTTCTTTTTCAATGACCGAGTAGTTCAACTGATAATGGTTAAACTTTTTGGAAAAGAAACTAACAGGCCTCTCAACCCCAGACACATCTGCTTGAAGCAAAACTGCACCTGCCCCCACATGACTAGCATCCACCTGCAAGGTAAATGACAAATCCACGCGAGGAGCAGCCAGCACCGGAGTTGACGTAAGCAACCTCTTTGCATCTTCAAAAGCCTGTTGACAACGAGAAGACCATACGTACACAGCCTTAGCTTTCAGCAAATCTGTCAAGGGAGCGACCACAGTAGAGAAGTTCCTACAAAAACTACGGTAATAACCAATCATTCCCAAGAAACACATCAGTTCCTTTTTAGTAGTTGGTGGTGGAAAAGCATTAATAGCTACCACCTTAGCCCAAACAGGATGCACTTCACCCTGTCCAACCACCTTTCCAAGGTATGTAACGGTCGCCTGAGCAAACTCACATTTTGCCAGATTGATTGTGAGGGGACCCGCAGTCAAACAAGGCTTGAATACGGGACAGATGTTCCTCCCAAGTATCTGCATATATCCCTACATCATCCAGATAAACAGTGCACCCGGCCAGACCGGAGACAACCCTGTTCATAAGTCGCTGAAAAGTGGCAGGTGCATTACGCAGGCCGAAACTCATAACTGAATACAGACCAGAGGGTGTAATAAAGGTAGCAATTTCACGTGCCCTACTCGTCAGTGGCACCTGCCAATAGCCCTTTAACAGGTCAAATTTGCACAAACTTAGCTGCTCCGACTTGATCAACGCAGTCCTCCATCCGAGGAAGAGGAAATTAATCTGGCTTAGTGACACTGTTTACCTTACAGTAGTCTGTACAAAATCTGTTTGTTCCATCCGGTTTACTGACCAAGATACAGGGAGAAGCTCAACTGGAGAAAGAAGGCTCTGCTATCTTACTCTCCAGCATGTACCTGACCTCAGCATCCAAACAACGCAGTTTCTCTGGAGAAACTATAGAACCGCTGACGAATGGGGTCAGCATAGCCAATGTCAATATCGTGTTCTATCAAATGTGCCCCTATCCTCTCCTGTGAAGATGATAGCTTCTCTTTAGCCATTTCACCAGCGGCGTACAGGCGTCGCCGGAAATCACACACATAAGATAACAGAGAATGAGGGGGCTCAGGAGACAACAAGTCATCCTGGAGAACAGATAGAAGTCCACGCACTCTATGTCCAAACAAGGTCATTTGGACTGAAACCCGTGCTCTCCTGTGAAACCTCCCTAGCGGCTAACAGTAACCAAGGCAACCCCTCCTCCCAATCCATCTCAGTACAATAAGCTCTCAAAAAAGACTTAAGTGTTTGATGGAAACATTCCAGCGCTCCTTGACTTTGCGAATGATAGGCGGTAGACAAATTGTGTTTAATATGGAGCTGTTGGAGAACCTGGCCAAACAGATTAGAGGTGGAATTAGATCCTTGATCACTCTGAATTTGTCCTGGGACACACCCGAGCCCAGGTGTGTCCCATTTCACTGACGACCCTCCCGGCTCCGCCCACCGACATCCTATTAACCTCTCTGTAACAGCCACTTAAATCCAGTGGCGCGATTTTTGAAACGTTTGAAATACTATTACTTCAATTTCTCAAACATATGACTATTTTACAGCTATTTAAAGACAAGACTCTCGTTAATCTAACCACACTGTCCGATTTCAAAAAGGCTTTACAACGAAAGCAAAACATTAGATTATGTCAGGACAGTGCCCAGCCAGAAATAATCAGACACCCATTTTTCAAGCTAGCATATGATGCCACAAAAACCCAAATCACAGCTAAATGCAGCACTAACCTTTTATGATCTTCATCAGATGACACACCTAGGACATTATGTTATACAATACATGCATGTCTGTTCAATCAAGTTCATATTTATATCAAAAACCAGCTTTTTACATTAGCATGTGACGTTCAGAAAAAGCATACCCCCCGCAAACTTCCGGGGAATTTACTCACAGTTTGCTAAATTACTCACGATAAACGTTCACAAAAAGCATAACAATCATTTTAAGAATTATAGATACAGAACTCCTCTATGCACTCGATATGTCCGATTTTAAAATAGCTTTTCGGATGAAGCACATTTTGCAATATTCTAAGTACATAGCCCAGCCATCACGGGCTAGCTATTTAGACACCCGGCAAGATTAGCCTTCACCAAAATCCTAAAATTTCCTATAAGAAAAATGTTATTACCTTTCCTGTTCTTCGTCAGAATGCACTCCCAGGACTTCTACTTCAATAACAAATGTAGGTTTGGTCCGAAATAATCCATCGTTATGTTCCATCAACGACGTTTTGTTCATGCGTTCTAGACACTATCAGAATACTAAATCACGGTCACGAGCATGGCGCATGGCGTGACAAAAAAATTCTAAATACTCCATTACCGTACTTCGAAGCATGTCAACCGCTGTTTAAAATCAATTTTTATGCCATTTATCTCGTAGAAAAGCGATAATATTCCGACCGGGAATCTGCAATAAGCTAAACAGCCGAATGAAATTTCTCCACGGGGGCGAATCGCGCACGCGCCTCATTGCATTGTCACCTAATGGGACACTTGGAAAAGGCGATAATCTGTTTCAGCCTGAGGCTCCCTCGTCATCGTTCCTGTTTTTCCCGGGCTCTGAGAGCCTATTGGAGCCCTAGGAATTGTCACGTTACAGCTAAGATCCTTACTCTTCAATAAACAGAGGCAAGAAGAACGACTCCTTGTCAGACAGGCCACTTCCTGCATGAAACCTTCTCAGATTTCTGTCTGCCATAGGAGTTCTGTTATACTCACAGACACCATTCAAACAGTTTTAGAAACTTTAGGGTGTTTTCTATCCAAACCTGAACAATAATATGCATATTCTAGCTTCTGAGTTGGTGTAGGAGGCAGTTAAAAATGGGCACATATTTTTTCCAAAATTCTCAATACTGCCCCCTAGCCCAATTAAGGAAAACAAGAGCAAAGAGAAAGAATTCGGCAGACAGAGTGGGAGGGTCATCACATAATCCTAGTAAAAATTCCCTGTCTTAGGTCAGTTAGGATCACCACTTTATTTTAAGAATGTGAAATGTCAGAATAATAGTAATGATTAATTTCAGCTTTTCTTTCATCACATTCCCAGTAGGTCAGAATTTTACATACACTCAATTAGTATTCGGTAGCATTGCCTTTAAATTGTTTAACTTGGGTCAATCTTTTCAGGTAGCCTTCCACAAGCTTCCCACAATAAGTTGGGTGAATTTTGGCCCATTGCTCCTGACAGAGCTGGTATAACTGAGTCAGGTTTGTAGGCCTCCTTGCTCGCACACACTTTTTCAGTTCTGCCCACAATTTTTCTATGGGATTGAGGTCAGGGCTTTGTGATGGACACTCCAATACCTTGACTTTGTTGTCCTTAAGCCATTTTGCCACAACTTTGGAAGTATTCTTGGAGTCAATGCCCATTTGGAAGACCCATTTGCGACCAAGCTTTAACTTCCTGACTGATGTCTTGAGATGTTGCTTCAATATATCCACATAATGTTCCCTCCTCATAATGCCATCTATTTTGTGAAGTGCACCAGTCCCTCCTGCAGCAAAGTACCCCCACAACATGATGCTGCCACCCCATGCTTCACGGTTGGGATGGTGTTCTCCGGCTTGCAAGCCTCCCCCTTTTTCCTCCAAACATAATGGTCATTATGGCCAAAAAGTTCTAATTTTGTTTTTGTGTAAGTCTACAATTTTTTTTCTGAGGTCTTGGCTGATTTCTTATGTCAAGCAAAGAGGCACTGAGTTTGAAGGTAGGCCTTGAAATAAATCCACAGGTACACTTCCAATTGACTCAAATGATGTCAATTATGCTTGCTTCTACACCTACATTACTTGCTGTTTGGGGTTTTAGGTTGGGTTTGGGTACAGCACTTTGAGATATCAGCTGATGTAAGAAGGGCTATATAAATACATTTGATTTGAAATTTGATTTGAATTAGCCTATCAGAAGCTTCTAAAGCCATGACATAATATTCTAGAATTTTCCAAGCTGTTTAAAGGCACAGTCAACTTAGTGTATGTAAACTTCTGACCCCCTGGAATTGTGATACAGTGAATTATAAGTCAAATAATCTGTCTAAAGAATTGTTGGAAAAATTACTTGTGTGATGCACAAAGTAGATGTTCTAACCGACTTGCCAAACTGTAGTTTGTTAACAAGAAATTTGTGGAGTGGTTGAAAAACGAGTTTTAATGTCTCCAACCTAAGTGTATGTAAACTTCTGACTTAAAGTGTATGTCTGTATAGTCAAAAGACTATACCGCTCCCGTGTCTAGCTAGAACTCTAGGTACCCTTCCCCAGATCTGTGCCTCGACACAATCCTGCCTCAGAGCTCTGCAGACAGTTCCTTCAACCTCATGGCTTGGTTTTTGCTCTGACATAAACTGTCAATTGTATAGACAGCTGTCTGCCTTTCCAAATCATGTCCAATCAATTGAATTTACCACAGGTGGACTCCAATCAAGTTGTAGAAACATCTCAAGCATGATCAATGGAAACAAGATGCACCTGAGCTCAATTCTGAGATCATGTGCATAAAACAACTCTGGCTGGGGAGACCATTAGAGATATTTGGAAACCACACGTAGAAAGTGTGAAAACCAACAAACTGCCAAGCAATTCACGGTCATTTGCATTTTACAGACCATGCTACGGTAAGATGAGGTAGCCAGACTTCAGAAAGGAGAAACACTGCAGTTAGCTATGCTGCATTTCCTCAAAGAACAACCAAGCCCACACAAACCATAGCCGACAATAAAAATTGTTTTGTTAAGAAACAGAAAGCTAGTTATGAACCACATATAGTAAATGGTTGAACCCCAAATCACATGTGAACAGAACCTCAGTTGTGTATCCTAGCATCAATTTACCAGATTTGACTGACAGCATCACTGTTTCAAGCATGGCTAGAATAAATACCAGCTCTGGCAAAAGCTCTTTCTCCTTCTGTCTTGTCATTCTTATAATCCAAATTTGTGCTGACTGATCAACAGTTTGAAGTTACTTTTCATTGTGTTCAAAGAAAATCTGAAGTCGCCATGCAAAAGTAAATAGTAGTGAGGCAGGGGCTGCGCCAGAATAAAACATCAAAATCACTGCATGCTTGACATGCTGTGTTGCAGCCTGGTCTCATAGAGTAGACGGAACATAGTAAATGTAAATCCGGGACACTGAAATTGTTATTTTACCTTTGGTATGGTTACATAAGACAGAAGGTTACTTAAACCTGTTGGGGCTAGGGGGCAGTATTTGCACGGCCGGATAAAAAACGTCCCTGATTTAAACTGAATACTACTCTTGCCCAGAAACGGGAATATGCATATAATTCGTAGATTTGGATAGAAAACACTCTAAAGTTTCTAAAACTGTTTGAATGGTGTCTGTGAGTATAACAGAACTCATATGGCAGGCCAAAACCTGAGAAGATTCCATACAGGAAGTGCCCTGTCTGACAATTTGTTCTCCTTCTGTTGCATCTCTATCGAAAATACAGCATCTCTGCTGTAACGTGACATTTTCTAAGGCTTCCATTGGCTCTCAGAAGGCGCCAGAAAGTGTAATGGGGTGTCTGCAGTCTCTGGGCAAAGTACAGCAGCTCTGTTTGTGAGTGGTCAGGCTGGGAACAGTGACACTGGAGATGCGCGTTCATGAGAATTCTCAATTTTTTTCTTTCAGCCTTTGAATGAATACAACGTCGCCCGGTTGGAATATTATCGCTATTTTATGAGAAAAATAGCAGAAACATTTATTTTAAACAGCGTTTGACATGCTTCGAAGTACAGTAATGGAATATTTTGAATTTTTTTGTCAGGAAATGCGCTCGCACGTTACCCTTCGGATACTGACCTGAACGCACGAACAAAACGGAGCTATTTGAATATAACTATGGATTATTTGGAACCAAAACAACATTTGTTGTTGAAGTAGAAGTCCTGGGAGTGCATTCTGATGAAGAACAGCAAAGGTAATCCAATTTTTCTTATAGTAAATCTGAGTTTGGTGAGGGCCAAACTTGGTGGGTGTCAAATTAGCTTGCCGTGATGGCCGGGCTATGTACTCAGAATATTGCAAAATGTGCTTTCGCCGAAAAGCTATTTTAAAATTTGACACCGCGATTGCATGAAGGAGTTCTGCATCTATAATTCTTAAAATAATTGTTATGTATTTCGTCAACGTTATTCATGATTAATTTAGTAAATTCACCGGAAGTTTGCGGTGGGAATGCTAGTTCTGAACATCACATGCTAATGATAAAAAGCTGTTTTTTGATATAAATATGAACTTGATTGAACAAAACATGCATGTATTGTATAACATAATGTCCTAGGAGTGTCATCTGATGAAGCTCATCAAAGGTTAGTGCTGCATTTAGCTGTGGTTTTGGTTTTTGTGACATATTTACTTGCTTTGAAAATGGGTGTGTGATTATTTCTGGCTGGGTACTCTCCTGACATAATCTAATGTTTTGCTTTCGCTGTAAAGCCTTTTTGAAATCGGACAATGTGGTTAGATTAACGAGAGTCTTGTCTTTAAAATGGTGTAAAATAGTCATATGTTTGAGAAATTAAAGTTATAGCATTTCTTAGGTATTTGTATTTCGCGCCACGTCCCACCTTGCCCAGGGAGGTTAAGGCAAAAATGAGGGTTATTGGTCATGGTGAAAGGGTGGGAGTATAACACAAATGTTTAGCAACCCAAAGGTTGAGTGTTCTAATCTCATCATGAATAACTTTAGCATTTCAGCTGATTAACAACTTTGCAACTTCTTACTATTTCTTAGCTACTTTGAAACTTCTTAGCATGTTAGCTAACCCTTCCTTTAATCCTTTAACATAACTCCTAACCTTAACCCCTAGCCTTGCTAACGTTAGCCACCTAGCTAACGTTAACGTTTTCCACCTAGCTAAGGTTAGCAACAACAAATTGGAATTTGCAACATATCATACGGATTGGAAATCTGTAACATATTTTACCAATTGAAATTCATACCAATTGAAATTCATACCATATGAAACGTAACATATCCTACTAAATGGTGTGTCTCAGATTTTTGTACAGAATAATACAACATGCTATGAGATCAGGTTGATACCAGCTCAGCCAGCCAGCAGGGTGCAGTCAAAAGAAAAGGAAATGCTTGCAAACTTGGTTAAAATGAGTCTGTTTTCAACAAATCAACTATTTTAAACTGTGATATTTGCACCAAGCAAGAGAAATAAACGTGCAATCACTCTTGAGCGAATTAACAAAATAATTTTGGAACCAACACTTCCAGACACTTAAATGGCCTGTCGAAGTCAAGATTTTCAACAATATTCATAGTGTAACAGTTAGAGTTCCTGCCTGTGGTTTAGAACATTGTGGGTTTGCCTCCTGGAGGAGATATTTTGACCATTCTTTTGTTAAACCTCTTAGATGTAAAGTCCCCTATTTAGAGCCACGCTCAAGATCCTAAACGATATCATAACCGCCATCGATAAGAGACATTACTGTGCAGCTGTATTCATCGACCTGGCCAAGGCTTTCGACTCTGTCAATCACCACATTCTTATTGGCAGACTCAATAGCATGGTTTCTCAAATGACTGCCTCGTCTGGTTTACCAACTACTTCTCAGACAGAGTTCAGTGTGTCAAATCGGAGGGCCTGTTGTCAGGACCTCTGGCAGTCTATATGGGGGTGCCACAGGGTTCAAGCCTCGGGCCGACTCTTTTCTCTGTATACATCAATGATGTCGCTCTTGCTACTGGTGATTCTCTGATCCACCTCTACGCAGACGACACCATTCTGTATACTTCTGGCCCTTCTTTGGACACTGTGTTAACTAACCTCCAGACGAGCTTCAATGCCACACAACTCTCCTTCCGTGGCCTCCACCTGCTCTTAAATGCAAGCAAAACTAAATGCATGCTCTTCAACCAATCGCTGCCCACACCTACCCACCCTTCCAGCATCACTACTCTGAACGGTTCTGACTTAGAATATGTGGACAACTACAAATACATAGGTGTCTGGTTAGACTGTAACTCTCCTTCCAGACTCACATTAAGCATCTCCAATCCAAAATTAAATCTAGAATCGGCTTCCTATTTCGCAACAAAGCATCCTTCACTCATGCTGCCAAACATACCCTAGTAAAACTGACTATCCTACCGATCCTTGACTTCGGCAATGTCATTTACAAAATAGCCTCCAACACTCTACTCAGCAAATTGGATGCAGTCTATCACAGTGCCATCCGTTTTGTCACCAAAGCCCCATATACTACCCACCACTGCGACCTGTATGCTCTCGTTGGCTGGCCCTTGCTTCATATCCGTTGCCAAATCCACTGCCTACAGGTCATCTATAAGTCGTTGCTAGGTAAAGCCCCACCTTATCTCAGCTCACTGGTCACCATAGCAACACCCACCCGCAGCACGCGCTCCAGCAGGTATACTTCACTGGTCACCCCCAAAGCCAATTTCTCCTTCGGCCACCTTTCCTTCCAGTTTTCTGCTGCCAATGACTGGAACGAACTGAAGCTGGAGACTAATATCTCCCTCACTAGCTTTAAGCACCAGCTGTCAGAGCAGCTCACAGATCACTGCACCTGTACATAGCCAATCTGTAAATACCCATCCAACTACCTCATCACCATATTGTTATTTATTTTGCTCCTTTGCACCCCAGTATCGCTACTTGCCCACTCATCATATGCACATCTATCATCCCAGTGTTTAATTTGCCATACTGTAATAATTTCGGCACTATGGCCTATTTATTGCCTCACCCCTCTTATCCTACCTCATTTGCACACACTGTATATAGACTTTCTCTATTGTATTATTGACTGTATGTTTGTTTATTCCATGTGTAACTCTGTGTTGTTGTTTGTGTCGCGCTGCTTTGCTTTATCTTGGCCAGGTCACAGTTGTAAATGAGAACTTGTTCTCAACTAGCCTACCTGGTTAAATAAAGGTGAAATAAATAAATAAAATAGAGGACCTGCGTGGTTCTGGTACCGTTTCCGACCGACATTTTTGCTTATAAATCGATCTGTGGACACTCCTTCTCCTGTCTTCTTGGCATTTGAATACACTTGTGCTGATTAATGGTTCCAAACTAACAGCTCTGCCATGTGTTGGAAATGTTCAACTCTGCCTTGCACACCTGTGTGAAAATAGCCACAATAAGGATTAGACACAATAGTGGAATTTGCGGTTCTGCTTCAAAATCAAAGTCCCCTAGTGAAAGCTATTAAAAATGGTACAAATAGTGGAATCATGACATATTTGGAGTAGATAATGCTGAACAAGGTTTGGATGATGAACAGCCTTTAGCTGTGGCTATATACCACACCCCTTCGGGCCTTATTGATTAATTATAATGTTGTATAATAATGTTGCATAATCACCTGTAAACATGAAAATTAAAAACAAAAAACAACATTTTAAGTGAGAATAGGCATTGGTCTGAAGTGCCACAATGCCGAATCCACCATGATCTACCAAGGTTTTCCAGAGCACAGCTTTGACCTAATACAGTATCTATGTTGGCATTCCACTTCAAACTACACTATACAGTGCCTTTGGAAATTATTCAGACGCATTAACTTTTTCCACATTTTGTTACGTTACAGCTTTATTATAAAATTGATTGAATATGACTTTTTTTCTCAGCAATCTAAACACAATACCCCATAACGACAAAGTGAAAACAGGTTTTTAGAAAATGTTGCTAAATTTAGCTAATTTTAATAAGTGAGACTCGAAATACTATGAGACTCGAAATTGAGTTCAGGTGCATCCTGTTTCCAACTGATTGGACATGGTTTGGAAAGGCACACAGCTGTCTATATAAGGTCCCACAGTTGACAGTTTATGTCAGAGCAAAAACCAAGCCATGAGGTCGAAGGAATTGTCTGCAGAGCTCTGAGGCAGGACTGTGTCGAGGCACAGATCCAGGGAAGGGTACCAAGACGTTTCTGCAGCATTGAAGGTCCCTGTTAAGCCAATTTAGACATATTTGTATAAAAGACAGAACATAGAGCTCCATGTACGTCTGTGTAAATATATGCCCGTTCATTGTATTGTGGTCTCATTGAATGTTTTTTACTGTTTGGGAACTTTGAATGTGGACTGTATGCATCCGAAATAACATCGCTTCAGGCTTGGGCAGTGGCTATGGTCAATTGGTAAAGAAGCCACTACAGTCCCGAAGAACCACCAATACTCTTCCTAGAGCAGGCCACCTGGCCAAACTGAGAAATGGATATGACCAAGAACCCAATGGTCACTCAAACAGAGCTCTGGAGTTCCTCTGTGGAGATGGGAGAACCTTCCAGAAGGATAACCATCTTGGCAGCACTCCACCAATCAGATATTTATGGTAGAGTGGCCAGACGGAAGCCACTCCTCAGTAAAAGGCAAATGACAGCACGCTTGGAGTTTGCCAAAAGGCACCTAAAGACTATCAGACTTTGAGAAACAAGATGGTCAGGGGGTGTTTCCAAGGGTATGGAAGTCGGCCATAATAACGGCCATCTTTAAATCAGGTGACCCTGCTGACCTGAGTAGCTACAGGCCCATTACTATACTACCTGTGGTGTCGAAGGTTGTTGAAAAGTGTGTAGCAGAACAACTGATTGCCCACCTCAACAACAGCCCCTTCACATTACACTCCATGCAGTTTGGCTTCAGAGCAGAACACTCCACAGAAACGGCCAACTGCTTTCTTCTGGAAAATGTGAAGTCCAAGATGGACAAATGTGGCGTTGTTGGGGCTTTGTTTCTGGACCTAAGGAAGGCTTTTGATACTGTTAACCATGAGGTTCTCATCACAAAATTGTCAAAGTTCAACTTTTCCCCTGATACATTTACATTTTAGTCATTTAGCAGACACTCTTATCCAGAGCGACTTACAGTAGTGAATGCATACATTTCATGCATTTCTTTTATAATTTTTTTTGTTTTTTTGTACTGGCCCCCCGTGGGAATCAAACCCACAACCCTGGCGTTGCAAACACCATGCAGGCGTTGCAAACACCATGCTCTACCAACTGAGCCACAGGGAAGATATGCCATGATGCCTTGAGATGGATGAAATCATACCTTAAAGGCAGAACTCAGTGTGTCAGAGTGAGCTGTCGCCCACTCTCAGCTATGATGTGGGTATGCCCTAAGGGTCAAAACTGGGGCCCCTCCTGTTCAGCCAGTACATTAATGATCTGCCTTCTGTCTGTACTGGGTCTGAATTTCAAATATATGCAGATGATACAGTGATATATGTGCATGCAAAGAGCAAACAAGCTGCACAAAAACTCACTACTGTAATGGTCCAGGTTACAAAGTGGCTTAGTGACTCATGTTTGCATCTCAATGTGAAAAAAAACAATCTGCATGTTCTTCACAAAGAGGGCAACAGATGCTACTGAGCCAGATGTGTATGTGTCAGGGGAGAAGCTCCAGGTGGTATCTGAATTTAAGTACTTTGGCATCATACTTGATTCCAACCTCTCTTTTAAAAAGCAGGTGAAAAAGGTAATTCAAATAACCAAATTCAACCTAGCTATTTTCCGATTTATACAAAAATGTTGACTACAGAGGAAGCAAAACTGTACTTCAAATCTATGATACTCCCCCACTTAACATACTGCTTGACTAGTTGGTCCCAAGCTTGCTGTGTCACGGCTGTCGTAGGAATGAGCGGACCAAAGTGCAGCGTGTGTGTCGTTCCACATTTTATTTATACTGTGCAATACATAAATAAACTTGAATGACAAAAAACAACAAACCGTGACGCAGAGGTGAAACAGACACTACTCACAACTAATCTCCCACAAACCCAGGTGGAAAAAAACCCTACTTAAGTATGATCTCCAATTAGAGACAACGAGGACCAGCTGCCTCTAATTGGAGATCATCCCAAACAAACCCAACATAGAAATACAAAACATAGACATCCCCCCTGTCACGTCCTGACCTACTCTACCATAGAAAATAACATCTTACTATGGTCAGGACGTGACAGTACCCCCCCCCAAAGGTGCGGACTCCTACCGCACCTAAACAAAACAACAACCCCCCCCAAAAAACAAAATAAAACAAACAAAAAAAAGGGAGGGCAGGGTGGGTAACTATTGTCTATGGCGGCTCTGGTGCAGTACCCATAACCTTCTCATCCCGCGGATCCTCCCACAGAGGAGGCGGCTCCGGTTCGGGGCGTAACCCCTGCTTCACCCGCTGATCCCTCTGCTTCTGTACCACCGGACCGTGGATCGCCGTCTCAGGAGGTTCCGGATCGCCGTCTCAGGGGGAACCGGGCTGCGGATCGCCGTCTCAGGGGGAACCGGGCTGCGGATCGCCGTCTCAGGGGGAACCGGGCTGCGGATGGCCGTCTCAGGGGGAACCGGGCTGCGGATGGCCGTCTCAGGGGGAACCGGGCTGCGGATCGCCGTCTCAGGGGGAACCGGGCTGCGGATCGCCGTCTCAGGGGGAACCGGGCTGCGGATCGCAGTCTCAGGGGGAACCGGGCTGCGGATCGCCGTCTCAGGAGGTTCCGGGCTGCGGATCGCCGTCTCAGGAGGTTCCGGACTGTAGAACGTCGCCAGAAGCTCTGGACTGGGAATGCGCACTGGAGGCCTGATGCGTGGGACTGGTACAGGTGGCACCGGCCTGATAACACGCACCTCAGGGTGAGTGCGGGGAGGTAGCACAGGACGCACCGGACTGATGTCACGCTCCTCAGCACGCCCGCACCTCAGCGCTCTCCATGCCAGCACCGCTCTCCAGAATCTTGCGTCAAGCTCCTCACTCGACTCCCTGACTGGCTCTGGTTCACCCCTCGGCTCTCCACGGTAAGCACGGGAAGTTGGCTCAGGTCTCCACCCTGACTCTGCCAATTTCCCCGGCTGCCTCTCGCACTTGCCTCGTGGTTGGTATAGTGCCTCATAATATTGCCGCTCCGCCTTCGCTGCCTCAATGTCCTCCTTTGGACGGCGATAATCTCCAGCCTGACTCCAGGGTCCTTTCCCATCCAGTATCTACTCCCAGGTCCATTCCTGTCTCTCCTGGGCATGCTGTTTGGTCCATTGGTGGTGGGAGATTCTGTCACGGCTGTCATAGGAATAAGCAGACCAAAGTGCAGTGTGTGTGTCGTTCCACATTTTATTTATACTGTGAAACTATGCAATACATAAAAAAACTTGAATGACAAAAAAACAACAAACCGTGACGCAGAGGTGAAACAGACACTACTCACAACTAATCTCCCACAAACCCAGGTGGAAAAAAAAAAACCCTACTTAAGTATGATCTCCAATTAGAGACAACGAGGACCAGCTGCCTCTAATTGGAGATCATCCCAAACAAACCCAACATAGAAATACAAAACTAGAACCTGAACATAGAAATACAAAACATAGAAAAACAACCCCTGTCACGCCCTGACCTACTCTACCATAGAAAATAACATCTTACTATGGTCAGGACGTGACATGCTGTATAACATTAAAACCCATTCAGTCTGTCTACAAACAGGCTCTCAAAGTGCTTGATAGGAAGCCCAATAGCCATCATCACTGTTACATCCTCAGAAAGCATGAGCTCCTGAATTGGGAAAATCTTGTGCAATACACCGACGCATGTCTTGTATTCAAGATCCTAAATGGCCTGGCTCCCACTCCACTCAGAACTTTTGTTAAACAGAAAACCCTAACATATGGCAGCAGATCCACAAGGTCTGCCATGAGAGGTGACTGTATAGTTCCTTTAAGGAAAAGCCCCTTCAGTCAATCTGCTTTCTCCATGAGAGCTTCCCATGTCTGGAATACACTGCCATCAGACACACATAACTGCACCACCTATCACACTTCACAAAAAACATGAAGACATGGCTAAAGGCCAATCAGATTTGTGAACATAATCCCCAGCTGTGTCTTTTCGCTTTCCATGGTGTCTGCTGTCTGTACCTTGTGAGGTGTGGAAACACTTTGTTGCTTTTATGGATTTTGTCTTGTTGCTTTTTGTGCTATGTTGCTCTGTCTGCATGCTATGTCTTGCTTGTCCTATGTTGCTCTGCGTGTGCTCACTGCTCAATTATTGTCTGTATTGGAATTGTTTTTACTAACCTGCCCAGGGACTGCGGTTGAAAATTAGCCGGATGGCTAAAACCGGCACTTTTACTGAAACGTTGATTAATGTGCGCTGTCCCTGTAAAAATACAAATAAACTCAAACTCAAGATTCTCTGATCTGATGAAACCAAGACTGAACTCTTTGGCCTGAATGCCAAGCGTCACATTTGGAGGAAACCTGGCACCATCCCCACTTTGAAGCATGGTGGTGGCAGCATTATGCTGTGGGGGTGTTTTTCAGCAGCAGGGACTGGGAGACTAGTCAGGATCGAGGCAAAGATGGCCCAGCCAGAGCACAGACTTGAACCCGATCGAACATCTCTGGAGAGTCCTGAAAATAGCTGTGCAGCAACACTCCCCATCCAACCTGACAGAGCTTGAGAGGATCTGTAGAGAAGAATGGGAGAAACTCCCCAAATACAGGTGTGCCAAGCTTGTGGAGTCATACCCAAGAAGACTTGAGGCTGTAATCACTTCCAAATGTGCTTCAACAAAGTACTGAGAAAAGGGTCTGAATACTTATATTAATGAGATATTTCTGTTTTTATTTTAAATAAATTAGTAATGTCTAAAAACCTTTTTTTGCTTTATCATTAGGGGGTATTGTGTGTAGATTGATTAAATTGTTTTATTCCATCAATTTCAGAATGAGGCTGTAACGTAACAAAATATGGAAATAGTCAAGGGGTCTGAATACTTTCAGAAGGCACTGTATAATGGGTATTAAATACTGAGAGTAGAAAACATTAAGATCACCTGCTCTTTCCATGATATAGACTGACCAGGTGAATCCAGGTGAAAGCTATGATTGCTTATTGATGTCACTTGTTAAATCCACTTCAATCAGTGTAGATAAAGGGGAGAAGGCAGGTTAAATAAGGTTTTTTAAGCCTTGAGATAGGTGAGACATAGAATGTTTATTTTTGCCGCTCAGAGGTTGAATAGGCAAGACAAAATATTTAAGTGCATTTGAACGGGGTATGGTGTCTAGAACTGCAACTCTGCTGGGCTTTTCACGCTCAGCAGTTTCCCATGAGTATCAAAAATGAGTATTAGGAAGGTGTTCTTACTGTTTTGTACACTGTATATTGGAACACCACTAAAACTCTCCAATACTGAAAAAATAGAGTGAATGATATTTAGAATTACTTACATAGTGTACATTTGCTTTGTACGTTTACAGAGGATCTTCCAATAAGTAATGTAGACATATATATATAACAGAAAACGTACAACATATCATATACAGTAATGTATTCCCCCTAAATTTGAATTCATCTGGTGTGTTTGTGTTCTCTCTGTCCAGCTCCAGTGACTTTGGACCCCAACACTGCCCAACCACATCTAATCCTGTCTGGTGATCTGACCAGTGTGAGGTACAGTAAAAATGAACAGCAGCTTCCTGACAACCCAGAGAGACTTGATGAGGATGGAAGAGGCCTGGGTTCTGAGGGTTTTAACTCAGGAACACACAGCTGGGACATTGATGTTGGGGAGAATACATTCTGGGACCTGGGTGTGATCACAGAGTCAAACTAAGAGGAAGGGAGACAGTGGTTATTGACATGGATCCTGGGGACTAACATGATGTAAATGAGTCAGTAACACTCACTGATGTCCTTCATTAAGATTCTCACTGAGAGAGGACACACTGTGATGGAGAGTATCATTGTCTGACTCACCTGTTACTATTATAGAATAGAAATGTCACCTGTTACTATTATAGAATAGAAATGTCACCTGTTACTATTATAGAATAGAAATGTAATCTGTTATTATTATAGAATAGAAATGTAATCTGTTACTATTATAGAATAGAAATGTCACCTGTTACTATTATAGAATAGAAATGTCACATGTAACTATTATAGAATAGAAATGTCACCTTTTACTATTATAGAATAGAAATGTCACATGTTACTATTATAGAATAGAAATGTCACCTGTTGGTTGTTGGGTTTTCTTTTTAACACATTTAGATGTTGTCTGGTTGTTTTAACACTGGCATGTATCCCAATACACTTGGGCTCCCTGAAAAACATTTGCTGTACAGTGTTGTGGCTGTGGACCAAGTCTCCGTTAACTAGCTTGTTAACACCAACACGTGTAACATAGGTCTTTGGAATGAAACACATTTTCACCCAATAAACATAATAAATTATTTGGAACTTCTTCCAACTGTGTTTATGGGGTTAAATATAATTTGCACACAGACAGACACACACACATATTGTGGGCACTTGTTTGGGGACTTGGTTTGTTGGGGTGGATTAACCATCTTGCTCTTGGCAGACTGAATGTAAAAGTGAATCCAATGTAGGAGTTTCAGCTGCTGAAGTTGACTGCTTGGCACTTCCATACAGTTGCTGTCCATGGTGCTGAATTGACCAGAGACATAGATAGTCAGAATTCAGCTAACAGTCAAGTCAGATGAGGAGAAACCATAGATCAGTTTATTTAGTAAATTTCATACACCTGGCATTTTGAAGCAATAAAATCCAGATATATTTAAGTAAACACTGACATCAAATCAAAATCAAATTTATTTGTCACATACACATGGTTAGCAGATGTTAATGCGAGTGTAGCAAAATGCTTGTGCTTCTAGTTCCGACCATGCATTAATATTTAACAAGTAATATAACGTAACAATTTCACAACAACTACCTTATACACACAAGTGTAAAGGAATGATTAATAATATGTACATAAAAGTAAATGAATGAGCGATGACCGAACGGCATAGAAAAGATGCAGTAGATGGTGTAGAGTACAGTATATACATATGAGATGAGTAATGTAGGGCATGTAAACATTATATAAAGTGGCATTGTTTAAAGTGGCTAGTGATACATTACATCAAGATGGCAAGATGCAGTAGATGGTGTAGAGTACAGCATATACATATGGGATGAGTAATGTAGGGTAAGTAAGCATTGTATAAAGTGGCTACTGATAGATTGATTACATACATTTTTCCATTATTAAGTGGCTAGAGTTGAGTCAGTATGTTGGCAGCAGCCACTCAATGTTAGTGATGGCTGTTTAACAGTCTGATGGCCTTGAGATAGAAGCTGTTTTTCAGTCTCTCGGTCCCCGCTTTGATGCACCTGTACTGACCTCGCCTTCTGGATGATAGCGGGGTGAACAGGCAGTGGCTCTGGTGGTTGTTGTCCTTGATTATCTTTTTGTCCTTCCTGTGACATCGGGTGGTGTAGGTGTCCTGGAGGGAAGATAGTTTGACCCCAGTGATGCGTTGTGCAGACCTCACAACCCTCTGGAGAGCCTTGCGGTTATGGGTGGAGACGCTGCCGTACCAGGCGGTGATACAGCCCGACAGGATGCTCTCGATTGTGCATCTGTAAAAGTTTGTGAGTGATTTTGGAGACAAGCCAAATTTCTTCAGCCTCCTGAGGTTGAAGAGGCGCTGCTGCGCCTTCTTCACCACGCTGTCTGTGTGGGTGGACCATTTCAGTTTGTCTGTGATGTGTACGCCGAGGAACTTAAAACTTTCCACCCTCTCCACTACTGTCCCATTGATGTGGATAAGGGGCTGCTCCCTCTGCTGCTTCCTGAAGTCCACAAGTCATCTCCTTTGTTTTGTTGACATTGAGTGTGAGGTTATCTTCCTGACACCACACTCCGAGGGCCCTCACCTCTGCCCTGTAGGCCGTCTCGTCGTTGTTGGTAATCAAGCCTACCACTGTAGTGTTGTCTGCAAACTTGATGATTGAGTTGGAGGCGTGCATGGCCACGCAGTCGTGGGTGAACAGGGAGTACAGGAGAGGGCTGAGAACGCACCCTTGTGGGGCCCCAGTGTTGAGGGTCAGCGGGGTGGAGATGTTGTTACCTACCCTCACCACCTGGGGGCGGCCCGTCAGGAGGTCCAGGACCCAGTTGCACAGGGCGGGGTTGAGACCCAGGGTCTCGAGCTTAATGACGAGTTTGGAGGGTACTATGGTGTTAAATGCTGAGCTGTAATCGATGAACAGCATTCTTACATAGGTATTCCTCTTGTCCAGATGGGTTAGGGCAGTGTGCAGCGTGATGGCGATTGCGTCGTCTGTGGACCTATTGGGGCGGTAAGCAAGCTGGGGTGTCAGGTAGGGTGGAGGTGATATGGTCCTTGACTAGTCTCTCAAAGCACTTCATGATGACGGAAGTGAGTGCTACAGGGCGATAGTCATTTAGCTCAGTTACCTTCACTTTCTTGGGAACAGGAACAATGGTGGCCCTCTTGAAGCATGTGGGGACAGCAGACTGGAATAAGGGTTGATTGAATATGTCTGTAAACACACCAGCCAGCTGGTCTGCGCATGCTCTGAGGATGCGGCCAAGGATGCCGTCTGGGCCTGCAGCCTTGTGCGGGTTAACACGTTTAAATGTTTTACTCACGTCGGCTGCAGTGAAGGAGAGCCTGCAGGTTTTGGTAGCGGGCCGTGTCAGTGGCACTGTATTGTCCTCAAAGCGAGCAAAACAGTTGTTTAGTCTGTCTGGGAGCAAGGCATCGTGGTCTGCGATGGGGCTGGTTTTCCTTTTGTAGTCCGTGATTGACTGTAGACCCTGCCACATACCTCTCGTGTCTGAACCGTTAAATTGCGACTCCACTTTGTCTCTATACTGAGGCTTAGGTTGTTTGATTGCCTTGCGGAGGGAATAGCTACACTGTTTGTATTCGGTCATGTTTCCGGTCACCTTGCCCTGATTAAAAGCAGTGGTTCGAGCTTTCAGTTTTGCGCGAATGCTGCCATCATCCACGGTTTCTGGTTGGGGAATGTTTTAATAGACGCTGTGGGTACAACATCACCGATGCACTTGCTAATAAACTCTCTCAACGAATCAGCGTATTCATCAATGTTGTTGTTCGACGTTATGCGGAAATGTCCCAGTCCACGTGATCGAAGCAATCTTGAAGCATGGAATCCGATTGGTCAGACCAGCGTTGAACAGACCTGAGTGCGGGTGCTTCCTGTTTTAGTTTCTGTCTATAGGCTGGAAGCAACAAAATGGAGTCGTGGTCAGCTTTTCCAAAGGGAGGGCGGGGGAGGGCCGTATATGCATCGCAGAAGTTAGAATAACAGTGGTCAAGGGTTTTGCCTGCCCTGGTAGCACAATCGATATGCTGATAGAATTTGGGGAGCCTTGTTTTCAGATTAGCCTTGTTAAAATCCCCAGCTACAATAAATGCAGCCTCAGGATATGTGGTTTCCAGTTTACATAGAGTCTGATGAAGTTCTTTCAGGGCTGTCGATGTGTCTGCTTGGGGCGGAATATACACGACTGTGATTATGATCGAAGAGTATTCTCTTGGTAGATAATGCCGTCGACATTTAATTGTGAGGAATTCTAAGTCAGGTGAACAAATGGACTTGAGTTCCTGTATGTTGTTATGATCACACCCCGTCTCGTTAATCATAAGGCATACACCCCCGCACTTCTTCTTACCAGAGAGATACTTGTTTCTGTCGACGCGATGCGTGAAGAAACCAGGTGGCTGTACCAACTCAGATAGTGTGTCTCGAGTGAGCCATGTTTCCGTGAAACAAAGAACGTTACAATCTCTGATGTCTCTCTGGAAGGCAGCTCTTTCTCGGATTTCGTCTACCTTGTTGTCAAGAGACTGGACATTGGCGAATATTATGCTTGGGAGCGGTGCGCGATGTGCCCGTCTACGGAGCCTGACCAGAAGACCACTCCGTCTTCCCCTTTTACGGCGTCGTTGTTTTGGGTCGCCGGCTGGGATCCGATCCATTGTCCTGGGTGGTAGGCCAAACAGAGGATCCGCTTCGGGAAAGTCGTATTCCTGGTCGTAATGTTGGTGAGTTGACGTTGCTCTTATATCTAATTGTTCCTCCCAACTGTATGTAATAAAACCTAAGATTTTCTGGTGTAGCATTGCAAGAAATAACACATAAAAAAACTAAATACTGCATAGTTTCACATCTAGTGAAGTTTCCTGCACAGACTCAAACTGATATAAATGACAACTCAGCAGAGAGCTCCACCCTACTCCTGTTGAACAAGATGGAGCTAAGCTCACAACAGAATAACAATGTAAAATGTGGCTATTCAGCATTCAGCTCAACTGATAACTGTCTTATAGAAAGACCAATAATCTTTGTAAACAATCAAGAATCAAAACAACAACTGAAGACTAAGGAACACCGGCAGGAAAACACAGATTTCTAAGTTTAGAAGAGTTTTCAAAAGTAAACCTTCATCAAAAGAGTTGTCAAAAGTGAAAGTAAACCTTCTGTTCAAAAGCCAGAACAGAGAGATAAGCAGTGAGACAAGGCCTCTAAAGCTTCTCTCTCCGAGGTTGATATCTCCTGTCATGTGTGCTGTGACACCTTCAAGGATCCTGTAGTCCTGTTGTGTAGCCACATCTTCTGTAATGCCTGTCTGGAGAAATACTGTAAAGAGAAGGTATCTCGGAAATGTCCAATCTACAGAAAGAAATCAGTGGAATTCCCTGTAACCTGGTTTTAAAGAACCTGTGTGAGTCCTACTTACAGGATAGAAGCCAGAGAGCTTCAGCAGGGGCTGAGGTGCTCTGCAGTCTGCACTGTGAGAAATTCAAGCTCTTCTGTCTGGAGAATAAACAACCCATCTGTTTTGTGTGACAAACTTCAAAAAAGCATAAAAGCCATGACTGCTGCCCAATAGATGAAGCTTTACTGGATCATAAGGTAGGAGATGTATTTAACACTACTTGACTTACAGCATGTACATATAACCCTGTGGAATTATGGATATTGATGATATCTTTGACATTCCTCTGTACTGTGTCCAGAGTCAGGCCCAGCACACAGAGAGGCTGATTAAGATGGGGTTTAACTTCTTGGTGACAGGGGGCAGTATTCAGAAATTCAGATGAATACGTGCCCAAATTAAACTGCCTGCTTCTCGGGCCCAGAAGGTAGGATATGCACTCTGAAGTATCTAAAACTGTTTAAATGATGTCTGTGAGTATAACAGAACTCATATGGCATGCAAAAACTTGAGAAAAAATCCAACCAGGAGGTGACTTGTAGTTTTTCTATCTAATCCCTATTCAAACTACAGTGTCTGTGGGGTCGTTTTGCACTTCCTAAGGCTTCCATTGGCTGTCAACAGTCTTTAGAAACTTGTTTCATGCTTCTACTGTTACTGGGCAGAGAATAGGAGATCAGTCAATCAGTGGACTGCCTGGGACCAGTGAGTTGTTTACTGCGCGAACACACTGGCGCACCGCTCCTTCTTTTTCCTCTGTAATGAATACGCTATTGTCCGGTTGGAATATTATCAAGGTTTTATGTTAAAAAGACCCTAAGGATTGATTGTAAACATCGTTTGACATGTTTCTAACAACGGTAATGGAACTATTTGACTTTCGTCTCTGGTTTTGCGCTCTCGCGTTATGCCTTTGGATTAGTGATCTGAATGCGCGAACAAAACGGAGGTATTTGGACATAAATATGGAGTTTTTCGAACAAAAATAACATTTATTGTGGAAGTGGGAGTCCTGGGAGTGCATTCCGACGAAGATCAGCAAAGTTAAGGGAAGATTTATAGTACTAATTCTGAGTTTAGTTGACTCCAGAACTTGGCGGGTAACTGTATAGCTTGCTTTGATGGCTGAGCTCTGTACTCAGAATATTTAAAAATATGCTTTCGCCGTAAAGCTATTTTAAAATCTGACACAGCGGTTGCATTAAGGAGAAGTGTATCTATAATTCTTTCAATAACTGTTGTAAATTTTATCAACGTTTATGATGAGTATTTTTGTAAATTGATGTGCTCATTCACCGGAGGTTTTGGTGGTAATACATTTGCCGAACATCACGCGCCAATGCAAAATGGGGTTTATGGACATAAATATGAACTTTATCGAACAAAACATACATGTATTTTGTAACATTGAGTCCTGGGAGTGTCATCTGATGAAGATCATCAAAGGTTAGTGATTAATTTTAGCTGTATTTCTGGTTTTTGTGGCGCCTCTCCTTGCTTGGAAAATGGCTGTGTGGTTTTTCTTGTTTAGGCGCTGTCCTAACATAATCTAATATTATGCTTTCGCCGTAAAGCCTTTTTGAAATCGGACACTGTTGTTGGATTAAGGGGCATCATATTTTTAAAATGGTTTATAATACTTGTGTGTTTGAGAAATTTGAATTATGAGATTTTTGTTGTTTTGAATTTGCCGCCCTGCTATTTCACTGGCTGTTGATAGTGTGTACCGCGGGTGGGACGCTAGCGTCCCAGATGTCCCAGAGAGGAAGTTTCATCAGTTTCTACATGAGGAAGAGAGAGCCAGGATAGCTGCACTGAAGGAGGAAGAGGAGCAGAAGAGTCAGATGATGAAGAAGAAGATTGAGGAGATGAGCAGAGAGTTATCATCACTTTCTGACACAACCATAGAGGAAGAGCTGGGAGCTGAGGACATCTCATTCCTGCAGGTAAGGACTAATCTACCTCTGATAAATCAACTGCCCTGTCAATTATGAATAAACATTTTAGTAATCAATTGATATGTTTTACATTGATTTGCTATGATCAATACGTCTATTAATGCGTTATGTTGTTTCCCTACAGAACTACAAGGATACAGTGAAAAAGGTAAAGGGACTTTATTATGTCTCTCCCTTCTCTTTGATTCTGTACATAACAACTTGAGAACACCTTGTCAACCTGACAGAAAAAACAGTAGTAGGGCTGAGCCTAATCATTCTAAGTAACAAAGTCCTTTAACTTGCAAGGCTTTGACTGTACAGCTGGTGGGCGGTAAGACATAGTCCTGGACAATGAGGTGGGAGTGGGTCTATGTCTCACTAGCCTGAGGTGACACTGGGGGATTGTCAGGGAAGTCAGACAAATCACCGTTGCATGGCTTAAACCTCTTTGGGCTAGGGGGCAGTATTTTGACGTCCGGATGAAAAGTGTGCCCAAAGTAAACTGCCTGTTACTCAGGCCCAGAAGCTAGGATATGCATAGAATTGGTAGATTTGGACAGAAAACACTCTAAAGTTTCTAAAACGGTTAAAATAATGTCTGTGGGTATAACAGAACTGATATGGCAGGCGAAACCCCGAGGACAAACCATTAAAAAAAATTACAATTCAGCCTACCACTGTTTCCAATGGCTGTCATGTTAATTATGAGGCGAAGTCCTCCCAGATTGCAGTTCCTAGGGCTTCCACTAGATGTCAGTCTTTAGAAAGCGTTCCAGGCTTGTTTTTGGAAAAATGAGCTAGAATTTGTAGTTTGTCTAAGTGGCTCCCATTTCGGCTGTAGTGTTTTCATGTGTCGCCCATCTTCCCCATTATCCCATGTGTATTTATAACTGTGTATAAATACAAACCGCCCATCAACCTGTGTATGTCTGTGCCAGTTCGTCTTGTTTGCCAAGTCTCCTAGCTCCTGTTTTTCCCAGTCTCTGTTTTTCTCGTCCTCCAGGTTCTGACCCTTGCCTGTCCTGACTCTGAGCCCGCCTGCCTGACCACTCTGCCTGCTCCTGACCTCGAGCCTGCCTGCCGCCCTGTACCGTTTTGGACTCTGACCTGGTTATGAACTCTTGCCTGTCCCCGACCTGCCTTTTGCCTACCCCTTGGACTATAATAAATATCAGCGCTCAAACCATCTGCCTCCCATGTCTGCATCTGGGTCTCGCCTTGTGCTGTTATAGTACGAACTGGCCATGACTGACCTAGCAGACTTGGACCAGCTCCGTCACGCTGTCTCCCTGCAGGGAGCTACCATTAAGAAACAGGAGGAGCTACTTCAGAACCTGATGGAGGGTTTCTGATCTCTAGCGGAACACCACGACCAGGGGTTCAAGGTGACAGCGGAGCAATTCCATGAATTAGCTAAGGCAGTTATTTATCTTAGAAGAAAAAGAAACGCACACCTATTAAGGCGAGGTGCTGGCTAGCGGAGTAGAAAACTTGAAAATAAGGGAGAGCCGCACACCCTAGGAGCTCAGATGCAAAAATGTAATGTCCAACGTTTCGACAGCCAAGCTGTCTTCATCAGGGTATGATCACAAACACTGTGAGATGACTCGTTTATATAGTGTCAAAAGACACACAGGTGTCTGTAATCATGGCCAAGTGTGGCCTAATATCATTGGTTAACTCTGAAATATAAAAATGGCATACAAAGAACATACAAAAAAACAAATGGATAGCATACGATCATAGATTCATTTTAGACTACACAAGCTTACAAACAATTACAATGGCAAAGTCACAATAATCACAAGAATGGCTTCAGATCAAAGTCTACGTTGAGACCGAAGGGAGCAAGGGTCTTTAAGTTAAAGATTCAGGCAGCCTCTCATTTTAACAATAAATTGTCAAGGTCTTCTCCTCTCCTAGGGAGGGTGACATGTTCGATGCCAAATGCAGAGACGAAATTGAGTGGTTTGCTTCCAAAAAGTGGGCCGCAACTGGGTAAGTCAAGTTTTTGCACCTAATGGTGCTACGATGCTCTGAGATACGTACTTTTAATTCACGCTTTGTTTTACCCACATCATTTTTACCACAAGGACAAGTTATAAGATCAATAACTGCCTTAGTGGAGCACGTAATAATACCTTTGATTGGGATCGATTTCGCTGTTTGAGGATGTTTGAAGGATCTACATTTATAAGTGCCATTGCATTGAGCACAGCCATTACACTTGTAGTTTCCATCCAGTAGTGGTGCAAATAGACGTTGTTCAGGAATATCTTGGGGTGGTAAATCAGAGTGTACGAGTTGGTCTCTGAGATTTCTGCCTCGCGAGAATACGACCAAGGGAAGGTCCGAAAACGCATTACCGATACTGTCATCAGATCTTAGAATGTGCCAATGTTTGTGAACGATTCCCTTAGTTTGTTCAGAGCACTTTGAATAGCGGGTAGTTAGAACGCAAGAATGCGTCTTTTTGCGAGACTAACCTTGAAAAAGGTCATGTCTCGATTTATTTAGAATTTTCTCAATGGCAATATTAATCTGATCATTTTAGTACCCCCTCTCCTTGAACTTTCTGTGCGTCTCAGCCATATTTCTGTCGAAATCAGATTGTTTTTTGCAAATTCTTTTGATTCGACAGAATTGGCTGTAGGGCAAACTATTTTTCAAGGGAAGTGGGTGACAACTGTCAGCCCTCAACAAACTGTTACGATCAGTAGGTTTCCTGTAAAGATCAGTGAATAGAACATTATTTTCACACAAGATCAGAAGATCAAGAAAACTGATTTGACGTGTATCAGATTGCATAGTAAATCTCAGATGTTCAGAACAGGAGTTAAGAAAAGCATGGAATGCCTGGAGCTGTTCTGCATCACCCCTCCACAGAACAAAAATATCATCACTATACCGTTTCCAAATAATGATGTTAGGCAAGAAAACATTTTTGAGAGGATTGAAATAGACTGTTTCTCCATGTAACCCACATACACATTTGCATAGTTAGGAGCCATGGGGGATCCCATAGCAGTACCCTTCGTCTGAAAAAAGAAATAATTTAGAAACATGAAGTAGTTATGTGTGAGTACTATTTCAGCCAATGTTATAATGCAGACACTGTAAGGTAGTTCATTAGGGTCACGTTGCAGGAGAAAATGTTCCATAGCTTCAATACCGCCCTTGTGTGGAATATTTGTGTATAACAACTCAACATCAGAAGTAACTAACAAGGTATTCTCAGGAAGAGGATCAATAGATTCAATGATAGAGATCAAACTGCTGGTGTCCTTTACAAAGGAGGGGAGCTGTTCTGAGATCATACTGCTGGTGTCCTTTACAAAGGAGGGGAGCTGTTCTGAGATCATACTGCTGGTGTCCTTTACAAAGGAGGGGAGCTGTTCTGAGATCATACTGCTGGTGTCCTTTACAAAGGAGGGGAGCTGTTCTGCGAGTGGTCTAATAAAAAAGTAAACAAAAGTAGATAGAGGGGCCGTTACTGCATCAATGCCCGCTACAATAGGGCGCCCTGGAGGTTTTGTAACATTCTTATGTAATTTCGGCAAAGTATAGAAAGTGACAATTTTAGTGTGTTGAATTGCCAGAAAGTCATGTTATTTTTTGGTTATCTGACCAGAACTTAAAGACCCATCTAGGACAGTAAAGATAGTATTCTGAAATAGGGAAGTAGGGTCACTTCTGAGTTTCTTGTAAAAGGTGTTGTCGAGCAGCTGTCTATGACACTCATTTACATAAGCTGCCCTATCCGAGTACCACCGACCCACCCTTATCAGCAGGACGAATAAGGACTGACGTATCAGATTGTAAATCAAGCAAAGCTTGTTTTTCATCCTTAGGTAAATTATGGAAAGATTTGGACTCCTGTTTGTTCTTAAGGAGATGAACAACATCTTTTTCAACAAGTCTGCAATATGTCTCAATAGAGTGATTGCGATTGGCTGGAGGCATAAAATAACTCTTGCTTCTAAAAGGAGTCGGAGTATGTTATTTATCTTAGAACGTGTCCTTGTGGTAAAACAATTATGTGGGTAAAACAAAGCGCAAATTAAAAGTACGAATCTCGGGGCATCGTAGCACCATTAGGTGCAAAAACTGGACTTACCCAGTTGCGGCCCACTTCTTGGAAGCAAACCACTCGATTTCTTCCTTACGTTATACCGGTATAGAACATGTTACCCTCCCTAGGAGAGGAGGTGACCTCGACAATTTATTGTTAAAATGAGAGGCTGCCTGGATCTTTAACTTAAAGACCCTTGCTCCCTCCGGTCTCAACGTAGACTTTGATCTGAAGCCATTCTTGTGATTATTGTGATTTTGCTATTGTAATGTTTGTAAATTTATAAGGAATAAAAAACAGAAATACCTTATTTACATATGTTTTCAGACCCTTTGCTATGAGACTCAAAATTGAGCTCAGGTGCATCCTGTTTCCATTGATCATCCTTGAGATGTTTCTACAACTTGATTGGAGTCCACCTGTAGTAAATATAATTTATTGGACATGATTTGGAAAGGTACCCACCTGTTTATATAAGGTCCAAACACTGACAGTGCATGTCAGAGCGAAAACCAAGCCATGAAGTCGAAGGAATTGTCTGTAGAGCTCCGAGACAGGATAGTGTCGAGGCGCAGATCTTGGGGAAGGGTACCAAAAAATGTCTGCAGTTTTAAAGGTCCTCAACAACACTCTGGCCTCCATCATTCTTAAATGAAAGAAGTTTGAAACCAACAAGACTCTTCCTAGAGCTGGCCGCCCCACCAAACTGAGAAATCGGGGAGAAGGGCCTTGGTCAGGGAGTTGACCAAGAACCCGATGGTCAATCTGACAGAGCTCTAGAGTTCCTCTGTGGAGATGGGAGAACCTTCCCGAATGACAACCATTTCTGCAGCACTCCGCCAATCAGGCCTTTATCATAGAGTGGCCAGACGGAAGCCACTCCTCAGTAAAAGGCACATGACAGCCAAATTTGGAGTTTGCCAAAAGGCACCTAAAGACTCTCAGACATTGAGAAACAGGATTCTGTGGTCTGATGAAACCAAGATTGAACCAAGCGTCACGTCTGGAGGAAACCTGGCACCATCCCTACAGAAAAGCATGCTGGTGGCAGCATCATGCTGTGGGGATGTTTTTCAGCAGCATGGCCTGGGAGACTAGTCAGGATCGAGGTAAAGAAGAGCAGAGCAAAGTACAGAGAGATCTTGATGAAAACCTGCTCCAGAGCACTCAGGACCTGAATGTCCTTGAGTGGCCAGCCAGAGCCCGTACTTCTTGAACATCTCTGGAGAGACCTGAAAATAGCTGTGCAGCAACGATCCTATCCAACCTGACTGAGCTTGAGAGGATCTGCGGAGAAGAATGGGAGAAACTCCCCAAATACTGCAGTGCTAAGCTTTTAGCTTCATACCGAAAAAGAAGACTCAAGGTTGTATCGCTTCCAAAGGTTCTTCAACAAAGTACTGAGTAAAGGGTTTGAATACTTATGTAAATGATATATTTCTTTTTTTATACAAAAATGTCTGATTTGTGATTATGTGGTATTGTGTGTAGATTGATGAGGGAATTTGATCAATTTTAGGAGGCTGTAACATAACAAAATGTGGAAAAAGTAAAGGGGTCTGAATAGTGAAGAAGGGCCAGCATTCTTGTGGAATGCTTTCGAGACCTTGTAGAGTATATATATTGGACCACTACTATAACTCTCCAATACTACAAAAAATAAACAGTGATATTTAGAATTACTTACATACCGTACACTAGCTTTGTAAGTTTTCAGATCTTCCAATAAGTAATGTGCACATATAGAACACATATCATACAGTACATAGCATCATATATCATAATGTATTCCCCCTTCATTTGAATTCATCTAGTGTGTTTGTGTTCTCTCTGTCCAGCTCCAGTGACTCTGGACCCCAACACTGCCCACCCAGAACTCATCCTATCTGATGATCTGACCAGTGTGAGATACAGTGATGAGAAACAGCAGCTTCCAGACAACCCAGAGAGGTTTGATGAGGATGAAACGGTCCTATCAATACCTATCAATACTTTCTGTAAAACTCTCACCTGCCAGATAATGATACTCATTGTATTACAGTAAATGAGATATAGGTAAATGAAGCTGTAGTGTAGTGTTAGGAAGCAAGCCTGATGAACCAAACCACTAATATTTCTGATGATACCAACAGACTTCACCACTTTGATGCAGACAAAGTGAATATGATCTTTCCAGGACAACTTTTCATCAACTACAACACCTAGGGATGTAGTGGAATGACAAAGATGGTGATGACGGAGAATGGTGACATTTTACAAGTTCCAACCCAACTTTGCTATTTAGTGACTTTTATCATGTTAACCTTTACTTTTTTGTACAGAAAGTTCATACTTTATCACATTTGACCGCCATGCACTTCTGGACATCAGATCGACAGTCACAAACCTCCATTGAATTGAAGAGAAAAGCGAACGGTGCTCCCCTCTGTTCTATTGGCAAATGTCCAGTCACTCGAGAGAGAGTCTCTTATCAGAGAGACTTGAAAAGCTGCAATCTTATGTCTTACTGAAACTTTGTTATGGGTGTAAGATGGCACGATGATGCCATCTGTTGGTAAATGTTAATTAATACAACACCATTGTTTTTACCGGTGGGCTTGATATACTTTGATGTATTGCAACTGAACAAGACTGGTAACTCGCATCAATGACTGTCTCGTCATTTGACATCCAAACATGGTGTCAATATCGGGATAACTATACATGATTTCTGCAAATTAGCGCGAACAGTTCTCGTTTACAAAAAAATGCTTCCATGAGTACAATTTTGCCAGAATTCACCTTAGCTACAGTGAGTTTACTAGTTAGCAGTTAGATTCAGCGTTGTTAGCATCGGTTAGACATGGCAGCGAACATTCCCCCTCCCGCCCTTATGAAGCTCAGCGGAGACTGGAGCACGAACTGGGATACGTTTAGAGGTGAATGGGAGGACTATGCACTAGCCACGGGACTTCTGGAAAAGGATGATGGTGTAGTGGCTGCCACGTTGAGGACTATAATGGGAGCTGAATGCCGACATGTATACAAACACAACCTGAACCTAACAGCAGCTCAGCAAGGTAACGCAACAGCTATTCTTGATGCTCTTGAACATTACTTCAAGCAAGCAAAGAATGTTATCCACAAGCGTTATGTTTTCAGCTGTTGCAAACAGGAGGACGGGAAGTCCATTGACAGCTTTGTCACTAGGCTAAGGGAATACGGTGCTTTAAGAGATGAACTGATCAGAGATAAGATAGTGCTTGGCATAACTGATGAGGGCACCTGCAGACGTTTGCCGAGAGAACGTGACCTGACGCTGGTCTTGGCAGTGGAAACATGCCGTGCAGCAGAGCTTACTGATATACGGATAAGGTCCATAGAGATAGAAAAGCAACATATGGACAATGTCAATGCTACATTCAGGCAGCCAGTAAAGAAATTCCCCTTTCCCACAGCTAATGCTACAGCCAACTCTGCAATAGACAGCCCCAATATGTGCAAATATTGTGGCCTATCTCATGGACGTGGAAAAGAGCACTGCCCAGCTTATTGGAAAATGTGCAAATCCTGTGGTACAGCTATTCACTTCGCAAGGATCTGCATGAAAAGCAAGAGAAAGGAGGGTAAAATGCACCATGACGCCACGCTGCTGGCCCTGATGGACAGATGCAGACAGGTCAAGCTAATGCTAAAAAAAAGCTTCAGTTCAAAGTGCCTCTTTCCACTTTCATGGGCACATCTTGTCCTCCACTGGATCCTGAGACACCCCCCCCCCCCCCTGTCATGGACAAGGACACCATCTGGCATTGGCTCCCAAAACACAACGCTGTCGTGAGGGGGAGAAAAGCAGCTGGTCACCCAGACACCTGTACTGCGATACTACGATGTGTCAAAACCTGTCACCATTCAGAGTGACTCGAGCCAGTATGGACTTGGCTGTTGCCTCATGCAGGAGGGCCAGCCTGTGGCATTCGCCTCTAGGGCACTCACTCCAACAGAGCAGAACTATTCCCAGATAGAGGAGTGCCTCAGCAGTGTGGTTGCATGCCAACGCTTGCAACACTATATGTACGGGCACAACAACACTTTTTTTTAAATTATAAGTAAATAAACATTACCGCACATACAGATCCCAATCTCTTATTGCTATATTCAGCAAGCCTCTCCTGAACGCCCCAAAACGACTGCTGAGCATGCTACTGGCTCTACAAAGCTACAACCTCAAGGTGGTGTATAAGCCAGGGACGGAGATGTATTTGAGTGACACGCTCAGCAGGGCTACTGCAGCAGTATCACACACATGCTCCATGCATGAACAACACGCAGCGTGCAGCTTACAAACAGAGCAAGTGGATGTTGAACACATCAACCAGGCAGACTACCTCAATGTTACTGACCAGCGCCTTATACAAATCATACAGTACACAGACAGGGACGAGCACCTCCAGGCATTGAGGTCTGTGATTCTGATTGGCTGGCCAGACTGCAAGGAAAAAACTGCTTTGGCCAGTCAAAGAGGAGTTCAGTGTCCAAAACGAAGTAATATTCAAGAGTCGTTATTCCCCGGTCTCTGTGCCCTGAGATGCTGGCACACGTGCACTCAAGTTACGTTGGAGGTGAGGCCTGTTACAGACAAGCACGTGACACACTGTATTGGCCAGGAATGCAGAGTGAAATAAAAGACTATATCAATAAATGCACAATCTGCAATGAATACGCCATTGAGCAACAGAGAGAGACAATGATATCCCACGAGCTACCCATGCGCCCCTGGCAGAAAGTAAGTCTAGATCTCTTCCAGCACAGTGGCAAAAACTATCTTCTGGTAGTCGATCATTACTCAGACTTCTGGGAGATTGACCTCCTCTCAAACCTCTCAGCAGAGACAACGATCAAACGTTGCAAGGCTCAGTTAGCCCGCTATGGCCGGATAGGGTCATCTCAGATAATGGACCCCAATTCTCCTGCTTTGAGGTCCGGAAATGTTCTGCAGAAGGGGAATTCGAGCACGTCACCTCATTGCCACGACACCTAAAAGCTAATGGGACAGCACAGTCAGTAAGATGGATCTGATCATGGATTAGCAGAAAGAGGGGACAGCACCCGTCCATCCACATCTATGGGGCTGTTGTGGAGAGGGTCAAGAACTTCAAGTTCCTTGGCGTCCACATCACTAAGTATTTAACATGGTCCACACACATCCGCACAGTTGTGAAGAGGGCACGGCAGCGCCTCTTCCCCTCAAGAGGCTGAAAAGATTTGGCATGGGCCCTCGGATTATCAAAAAGTTCTACAGCTGCACCATCAAGAGCATCTTGACTGGCTGTATCGCCACTTGGTATGGCAAATGCACGGCTCTCGACTAAAGCTGTCGCAGTGATCGCATTACACACAGGCAATCATGAGTCATAACCACAGTAAAAAATTGTATATGACTGTTGAGTCGTAGTAATCTCCTCTTATGCACTCTGGACATGTGTTAGTAGTACCCAACTTACTAACGATAATCAGGTCGTTAATGGCCTGGTACTCAGGGCTCTATTGCTCTGACATCAATGCAAATGCTATCAAAAATCACATCAAACACTTATCATCAAAACATTTAAAGCTCTCCTGACTGTGATGGATCAATTTGAAGAAAGAAGTTCAACAACAGGTTGAAACTGAATGAAAAACATGCTCATTGTGGATGTTGTTTCAAAGCCTTACACAACTAAATGGACAGCGCTTTTCAAGGTGATGATTCATTCAAAACATCCCATATACATGTCAGAGCTTTGCATAACCAGAGGCCTATATACTGTAAAAGCCAGAGAAAAACAACCTGAATTAAAATAATGATTGTGCCGTTATACAATACATAGCCTACCACTTATTACACAAGGCAGAAAAACATTAATATTCTGATTTCAGATATCTTTGGAACATAATTGGTAGAGTTATCGTACATTATAATGATTTTGAATAGCCTACTAATTGGGGTGTTTTTATATTGTCATAATTAACTACCGAATATCTCACCACCTTGCGTTTCCATCTCCTCCCCTCTCTTCTTCATTCCTTTCTCCAGCACACAGAAAGAGGGGCTGTCAACAGTGTAATTAAATATGTTTCGTTGTGAATACGTGTTACTATCAATGGTCCTGAACAGATTTCACTTGGTTCCCCAAATGAAGCACTGGGTAGCTGCAGGAACGGGGTTGGAGTTTGGGCGGAATATCACCTGTTGCACAGTGAAATAACCGGAGTAGTATGCCAGACATGGGATGAACCGGCGGGAAAGTGGCCTCCATTAGCTATTGGACTGCATACGGGTGACATGTATTTTTCCTCTTGCCCCTGTTCCTGCCCATTTGATAATGGGCCATTCCTAATCTCAACAAATTTTACATATTAGTAAAGACAAGATTAAATTGAGAATATTCTAAATAATGATCACTTGATAAGAGCTGGAGAGAACAGTGTATACAGCCTGAGGCAAGGAACAAAGCCCCTTTCTCAAATCCTCAAAAGCCTATAGTAGCATCATGCAGCCTGAGGCAAGGAACAGAGCACAAGCTTTTTTGCGACTTTCTCAAATCCTCAAAAGCCTATAGTAGCATCATGCAACCTATATATCACTTTTACGCTCAACAGAGCTACTTCACATGCGCAATCTAGCTCCAGAATGGGAAAAATATCCTTTATATTTTCAATTATATTATTCTTACTTTAAAATCATACAACATAAAATAATGACACAGGACTTCTAAGTATATGATTGAGTGTGAGATTGTGTTGGCATATCTTGTCTGCTTAATGAACAACCCTACAGCCTATGGCATCGACGGGACTGTAGTGGAGCGGGTCTAGAGTTTCAAGTTCCTTGGTGTCCACATTACCAACAAAATATCATAGTCCAAACACACCAAGACAGTCATGAAGAGGGCACGACAACACCTTCTCCCCCTCTGGAGACTGAAAAGATTCTCAAAAAGTTCTATAGCTGCACCATCGAGAGCATCCTGACCGGTTGCTCCCACCATCGAGAGCATCACCGCCTGGTATGGCAACTGCTCTGCATCCGACCATTAGGCGCAACAGAGGGTAGTGCGTATGGCCCAGTGCATCACTGGGCCATACGCAAGCTTCCTGCCATCCTGGATCTATATACTAGGTGTCGGAGGAAGGCCCAAAAAATTGTCAAAGACTCCAGTCACCCAAGTCATAGACTGTTCTTTCTAACCCCAAGCGATGAGACCGCTGAACAATTAATCAAATGGCCACCCAGGCTATTTACATTGACCCCCCCCCCATTTGTTCTTACGCTGCTGCTACTCGTTGCTTATTATCTATGCAGTCACATTACCCCTACCTACAAATTACCTCAACTAACCTGTACCCCCGCACATTGACTCGGTACCGGTACCCCCTGTATATAAACTCGTTATTTTTAATTTTACTGTGTTAATTACTATTTCGGTTTTTACTTTAGTTTATCCTCTTGCATCTAGGCGTTCCTGTCACGTCCTGGCCAGTATAAGGGTTAATTAGTATTGTAGTTTGGTCAGGACGTGGCAGAGGGTATTTGTTTTATGTGGTTCTGGGTGTTGTATGAGTTAGGAGGGCATTTGATTTAGTATTCCGGGGTTTTGGGCACTGGGTGAGTTTCATGAATTCTATGTTGAGTCTAGTGTGTCGTTTTCTATGTTTGGTTAATTGGGGTTGGGACTCTCAGTTGAAGGCAGGTGTTGTCTATCTGCCTTTGATTGAGAGTCCCATATATTAGGGTGTGATTGTGTTTGTTATTTGTGGGTGATTGTTCTGTGTTTTGCCTTGTGCCTTACCAGACTGTTTTTGTTGATCGTTCGTGTTTTGTTATTTTTTGTACGTTCATTTTTTGTTAATAAAAGTCAAGATGAGCCTGCACATACCTGCTGCGTTTTGGTCCTCCTTAACCGACGACAACCGTGACAGAATCACCCACCAACGATGGACCAAGCAGCAGAGGAAGGAGCAGAGGGACTTCGAGTTGGACTGGCGGGAGAAGTGGACCTGGGAGGAAGTTCTAGACGGGGCCGGACCTTGGCACCAGGCTGGGGATTATCGCCGCCCGCAGTGGGAAATTGAGGCAGCCAAGGCAGAGAGGCGGAGGTACGAGGCCATGGACGCGCTGAGGGAGAAGCACGAGAGGCACCCCCAAGAAATTTTTTGGGGGGGCACACGGGTAGTTTGGCTAGGCGTAGGAAGAGCCGGAAGCCAGCTACCCGTGGTTATATGGAGGAGCGTATGGGGTGGAGAGCGCTATGTTTCGCTGAGAAGCGCACTATCTCACCCATACGCACGCACAGTCCGGTGCGAGTTATTCCAGCCCCTCACAGGTGCCGTGCTAGAGCGGGCATCCAGCCTGGTAGGAGGATGCCTGCGCATCTGGTCGCCGGTACGCCTCCGAGGACCAGGCTACCCAACTCCCGCTCTACGCACGGCTACCATCAGGCCCCTGCACAGCCCAGTCTGCCCTGTACGAGCACCCCGCTCGTACAGGGCTACTAGTTCCATCCAGCCAAGGCGGGTTGTGCAGGAGGTAAGATCTAGACCGACTGTGCGCCTCCATAGCCCTGGGTTTCCAGCTCCTGTCTCTCGTGCGGACCCGGAAGTGCGTCAACCCAGTCCGACTCGTCCTGTTCCCGCTCCCCGCACTAGCCTTCAAGTGCGTAAACCCAGCCCCGCCAGTCAACAGTCGTCGGAGCTGCCTGCCAGTCAACAGTCATCGGAGCTGCCCGCCAGTCAACAGTCGTCGGAGCTGCCCGCCAGTCAACAGTCGTCGGAGCTGCCCGCCAGTCAACAGTCGTCGGAGCTGCCCACCAGTCAACAGTCGCCGGAGTGGCCAGACTGCGCTGAACTGCCGGAGTGGCCAGACTGCGCTGAACTGCCGGAGTGGCCAGACTGCGCTGAACTGCCGGAGTGGCCAGACTGCGCTGAACTGCCGGAGTGGCCAGACTGCCCTGAACTGCCGGAGTGGCCAGACTGCCCAGACTGTCCCGAGTGGCCAGACTGCACCGAGCTGCCAGACTGCCCCGAGCGGCCAGACTGGCCAGACTGCCCCGAACTGCCAGAGTGGCCCGACTGCCTGGAACGGCCAGAACCGGAGCCACCTCCTGATATAGGTGGGTTGGGGAGGGGGGGGTGTAGCACAGTGCCGTCGTTGACGGCAGCCACCCTCCCTTCCCTCCCTTTAGTAAGGGGGGAATTTTTTTAGTTTTTTGTTTTTAAGGTGCTTCCGGGGTTAGCACCTTTAAGGGGGGGGTACTGTCACGTCCTGGCCAGTATAAGGGTTAATTAGTATTGTAGTTTGGTCAGGACGTAGCAGAGGGTATTTGGTTTATGTGGTTCTGGGTGTTGTATGAGTTAGGAGGGCATTTGATTTAGTATTCCGGGGTTTTGGGCACTGGGTGAGTTTCATGAATTCTATGTTGAGTCTAGTGTGTCGTTTTCTATGTTTGGTTAATTGGGGTTGGGACTCTCAGTTGAAGGCAGGTGTTGTCTATCTGCCTTTGACTGAGAGTCCCATATATTAGGGTGTGTTTGTGTTTGTTATTTGTGGGTGATTGTTCTGTGTTTCGCCTTGTGCCTTACCAGACTGTTTTTGTTGATCGTTCGTGTTTTGTTATTTTTTGTACGTTCATTTTTATAGTTAATAAAAGTCAAGATGAGCCTGCACATACCTGCTGCGTTTTGGTCCTCCTTAACCGACGACAACCGTGACAGTTCCCCTAGCCAACAGCCAATGGGATCGCATGGCGCTAAATACAAAAACTACTAAAATACCACAATTCAATTTTCTCAAACAATCAACTATTTTACACCATTTTAAAGATAAGACTCTCGTTAATCTAACCACATTGTCCGATTTCAAAAAGGCTTTACAGCGAAAGCAAAACATTAGATTATGTTAGGAGAGTACATAGACCAAAATAACCACACAGCTATTTTCCAAGCAAGCATATATGTCAATAAAACCCAAAACACAGCGAAATGAAGCACTAACCTTTGATGATCTTCATCAGATGACACTCCTGGGACATTATGTTATACAATACATGTATGTTTTGTTCAATCAAGTTCATATTTATATCCAAAAACAGCTTTTTACATTGGCACGTGATGTTCAGAAAATGTATTCCCACCAAAAACTTCCGGTGAATTTACAAAAATACTCATCATAAACGTTGACAAAATACATAACAATTATTTTAAGAATTATAGATACAGAACTCCTTCATGCAATCGCTGTGTCAGATTGTAAAATAGCTTTTCGGCGAAAGCACATTTTTCAATATTCTGAGTACATAGCTCGCCATCACGGCGAGCTATTCAGACAAACGCGCATATCCAATCTCTTTGTCCTCAGGCAGACCACTCAGTAACTGAGCTCCTATACTCTGCCCAGAGACAGGAGAAGGCTCAATCCACTTTCAGAAGGCTTTAGACAGCCAATGGAAGCCTTAGAAAGTGCAACGTAACAGCACAGATACTGTAGTTTCGAAAGGGACTAGAAAGAAGAACTACAATTCTCAGATCCTACACTTCCTGGTTGACTTTTTCTCAGGTTTTTGCGTGCCATATGAGTTCTGTTATACTCACAGACAACATTCAAACAGTTTTAGAATCTTCAGAGTGTTTTCTATCCAAATCTACTAATAATATGCATATTCTCATTTCTGGGCAAGAGTAGTAACCAGTTTAAATCGGGTACGTTTTTTCATCCGGCCATGAAAATACTGCCCCTATCCACATCAGGTTATTTAGTAAATATTTTCATAACTATATTTCTTCAACTGCATTGTTGGTTAAGGGCTTGTAAGTAAGAATTTCACGGTAAGGTCTACACCTGCTGTATTCGGCACATGTGACAAATTCAATTTGATTTGATTTGGTGCATAGCCAGATAACATACAGTATGCCAACTCATATTCTATTCTAAAATACATTTTCTTCATATCATAATGTTTCTTTAGACCTGCCTAAAATAAATAATGGATGTTGTGTGATGTATATTCAATTGATTTATTTGACTTTTTAAAATGTAGATGTTCCAAAGGCATGCATCAGCAGCTTGAATGCGCAGAGGCCTGGAGATGCTAAATGTGTTTGCATGACAAAAACCGTCTGACAAAATTTCATGACCGCCACAGGCCTACCCTTGACCGCAAAAAGCATTACAGAGGGTGGTACAGAAAGCCCAGTACATCACTGTGGCAGAGCTCCCTGCCATACAGGACCTCTATATCAGGCGATGTCAGAAGAAGGCCCAAAAAACTGCCAAAGACTCCAGCCACCAGCCTTCCAAGCCATTGACTGTTCACTCTGCTACCGTCTGACAAATGGTACTGGAGCATCTGCTCTTGGACCAACAGGCTCCAGGACAGCTTCTACCCCTAAGCCATAAGACTGTTAAATAGCCAGACTGCTAAATAGTTCATTAATGGTACCTAAACTATCTGCACTGACTCTGTCTGTCACGACTTCCACCGAAGTCGGCTCCTCTCCTTGCTCGGACGGCGTTCGGCGATCGACGTCACCGACTTTCTAGCCATCGCCGCTCCATTTTTCATATGTCCATTTGTTTTGTCTTGTTCCACACACCTGGTTTTCATTCCCCAATCAATCTACATGTATTTAGTCCTCTGTTCCCCATCATGTCTTTGTGTGTAATTGTTCATTGTTAATGGTGTATGTTCACGCGCGATTCTTTTATAGTTTATGTTCCGTGTTTTTGGGCACTTATGTCATTTTTTGTGCCTATTGTTGAACGGAATAAAAGTGCGCCTGTTTACTCTACTCTGCTCTCCTAGACCTGACTTCGCCTCCCTTACACAGCCTTAACACTGTCTTGCACTTACCCTACAGTAAAAACACTCACTGAACTATATATACACACCATATACACACACTCACTGAACTATATACAGTTGAAGTCGGAAGTTTGCATACACTTAGGTTGGAGTCATTAAAACTTGTTTTTCACCACTCCACAAATGTCTTGTTAACAAACTATAGTTTTGCCAAGTCGGTTAGGACATCTACTTTGTGCATAACACAAGTTATTTTTCCAACAATTGTTTACAGACAGATTATTTCACTTATAATTCACTGTATCATATTTCCGGTCGGTCAGAAGTTTACATACACTTAGTTGACTGTGCCTTTAAACAGATTGGAAAATTCCAGAAAATGATGTCATGGCTTTAGAAGCTTCTGATAGGCTAATTGACATCTTTTGAGTCAATTGGAGGTTTATTTGTGGATATTTGTCAAGGCCTACCTTCAAACTCAGTGCCTCTTTGCTTGACATCATGGGAAAATCAAAAACAAATCAGCCAAGACCTCAGAAAAAAATTCTAGACCTCCACAAGTCTGGTTCATCCTTGGGAGCAATTTTTAAACACCTGAAGGTACCACGTTCATCTGTACAAACAATAGTATGCAAGTATAAACACGACGGGACCACGCAGCCGTCATACCGCTCAAGAAGAAGACTGGTGCACTTCACAAAATAGATGGCATCATGAGGCGGGAAAATTATGTGGATATATTGAAGCAACATCTCAAGACATCAGTCAGGAAGTTAAAGCTTGGTCGCAAATGGGTCTTCCAAATGGACAATGACCCCAAGCATACCTCCAAAGTTGTGGCAAAATGGCTTAAGGACAACAAAGTCAAGGTATTGGAGTGTCCATCACAAAGCCCTGACCTCAATCCTATAGAAACGTTGTGGGCAGAACTGAAAAAGAGTGTCTTAACAAGAAATTTGTGGAGTGGTTGAACAACGAGTTTTAATGACTCCAAGCTAAGTGTATGTAAACTTCCAACTTCAACTGTATATACTCATTACACACTCTCACACACACACTTTTTCTTCTCATAATTTGCTGCTGATTGTCTGTTCTTTATTTTACTCATATTATTATTTATCCTGATGCCTAGTCACATTACCATACATATCTACCTCAAATACCTCATACCTCTGCACATTGATCTGGTACTGGTACTCCCTGTATATAACTCCATCTTGTGTATTTTATTTTATTCCTCTTGTTTTATTACTCTGCATCATTGGGACGGGCTCGTAAGCAAACATTTAACGGTGAAGTCTACACCAGTTGTAACCGACGCATGTGACAAATAAAAACATATTTATTTTTTTATTTAATGAAACCTGGTCCATTTAATTCCCACCAATTGAGATTCTGGCTTATATATATATATATATATATATATATATATATATATATATATATATATATATATATATATTTATTTATTTCTAATTCCTACAAGTGAATGCAATGTAGTTGGATTTGACATTTAAAGATAATTTGTTTATATGGAACCATTCAGATTTGGCCATGCCTGAGTTAGCTTCATTGATTAGTGAATCAAAATTCTTGTGTGATAAAATCAAGTTGGTACCATCAGCAAAAATAGTTGGAAGTATGGTAGAAGACACAGCAGCAAGGTCATTGATATAGATTAGAAATAACAACAGTCCCAGGATCGAACCCTGTGGAACACCACAGGATATCTTGGCCCTGGTAGATAAACAATCATTTGCATATAGAAATTGTTTCTGTCATAAACATAATTATAAAGCCATTTATATGTACAATCATGGAAACCATAATAATGCAATTTAATAAGTAACATTTCATGATCAACCATGTCAAAAGCTTTTGATAAATGTAGAAAGATGCCAAGAGCATATTCATTACTGTTCAGGGCTGTTAAGATTTTGTCCACAAGTTGCAAAAGAGTCACATCTGTGGAGTAGTTTTCACAAAAAACATTTTGGTGTTCATATAAAATAAAGTGGTTTAAATGTTAAAAAATGATTTGATACACCAGTTTCTCTAGTATTTTAGAACAGCATGATACTACAGATATTGGGTGATAATGTGTAAAATATCTTGCATCCCGAGATTTAGAGATGGGGACAACTTTGAACATTTTAAAATCTTTAGGAACAATACCAGTTTGCATTGATTTGGTGAAGATATACAGCATGTTTGAGACTCAATCATCAAGGAAGACACTGAAGCCCTATTACTAGCAGAGAAGGGAAATGTCCCTTCATGTTGTCCAAGGGATTTACATACAATTCTCAGATTTTCTTTGACAGAGAAAAACCCACATTCACAAAAAAGTTAATAAATTCAAATGAGATAACATCAAGATCATTATAGGTCTTCTTCCAAACATTGAGATGGGATAGCTGTAGAACCCTTTCATTTTTCAACAACAGTTGATTGATTCCTTTCTAAGTTTACTTTTTATAGTTTGAGGAATTTGCTAGTAAAATATATTTTGGGGATATCAGAAGTAGATGGGTACATTTGTTCTAATACTTTTTATCATAGGCAGAATTCAGGATTGGTGAGAAACTTTTCAAACAATATTTATTTTTTCAACTGAGGATGTAGGAATTAATACAGAATTGAAGGATTTGAGAAAAGTCTGGTAAGCATACATTTGCTGTACAGTGTTGTGGCCTTGGACCGTGACTCAGATAACTAGCCTGTTAACACCAACACGTGTAACGTATGTCTATGGAATGTAACACATTTTCACCCAATAAACATGATGAATTATTTTGAGGGTCTTGCATCTGTGTTTGGATAATGGGGTTGATGTTAGGAAGAATAAAGGCTGGGACCTGGGTGTGATCACAGAGTCTGTCCAGAGGAAGGAATACAATGGTTATTGGCATGGATCCTGGGGTGTGTTGTTTGGTGGTGGTGATTATAAAACACATGTACCAAATAAGCCACTCACACCCTTCACAGTGAGACAGAATCCCAAGAGGATCAGAGTGCAGCTAGACTGGGAAGGAGGAAAGCTGTCATTCTCTGACCCTGTCAATAACACACATCTACACACATTCACACACACTTTCACTGAGAGAGTCTTTCCATACATCAGGAATCTCTGTTTTCTCCACCCTCTGAGAGTGTTACCAGGTAAGGTGACTGTATCAGTGGATACTGTCTCTGTCTGAATCAGGGACTAACATGATGTAAATGAGTCAGTAACACTCACTGATGTCCTTCATTAAGATTCTCACTGAGAGAGAACACACTGTGATGTAGTAGAGGGGACCTTCGTCCATTAACTCAGGAGCACACTGCTGGGACATTGATGCTGGGGAGAATACATTCTGGTGCCTGGGTGTGACCGCAGAGTCGGTCCGGACCTTCCTCCATTAAGAACACTCCTGCTGAAACACTTTCACCTGTCAGAAAATCGTCACTATTATAATACTCTATCACAATAATCACTGTTAATATTACAATAGTCGTTATTAATATTACAATAATCACTATTAATAATACAATAATCACTATTAATATTACAATAATCTCTATTAATATTACAATAATCACTATTAGTATTACAATAACCACTATTAATATTAGAATAACCATTATTAATATGACAATAATCTCTATTAATATTACAATATTCACTATTAATATTACAATAATAACTATTAATATTACAATATTCTCTATTAATATTACAATAATCACTATTAACATTACAATATTCACTATTAATATTACAATAATCACTATTAATATTACAATAACCACTACAGATATTACAATAACCACTATTAATATTACAATAACCACTACAGATATTACAATAATCACTATTCATATTACAATAATCACTATTGATATTACAATAATCACTATTAATATTACAATAACCACTATTAATATTACAATAACCATTATTAATACTATTTATCTTAGACTTTCACCAGTCAGACAATAATCTCTAACATCTGAACAAATTAGGAAAGATTTTAGTTGTGTGTTAACAGAGATTGGTCAAACAGTGGTAGGCATCACTATTATAGAATAGAAATGTCACCTGTTACTATTATAGAATAGAAATGTCACCTGTTACTATTATAGAATAGAAATGTCACCTGTTGGTTGTTGGGTTTTCTTTTTAACACATTTAGATGTTGTCACTGGTTATGTTAACACTGGCATGTATCCCAATACACTTGGGCTCCCTGAAAAACATTTGCTATACAGTGTGGTGGCCTTGGACCAAGACCGAGTTAACTCTTTTGTAAACACCAACACATGGAACATATGTCTGTAGAGTGCAACACATTCTTATCCAATAAGCATGTTCAATTATTTGGAGGTTCTTCCATCTGTGTTTAGATCATGGGGTTAAATTAAGGTCCGTTGCACACATAAACTGTGTACACATATGTACACACATGTACACACACACACACACACACACACACACACACACACACACACACACACACACACACACACACACACACACACACACACACACATACACACACACACACACACATATGAACATACTGGAAGGGGTGCGTAACCGGTGGCAGGGAAGTCAGACGCAGGAGAGCAGAACTAAGTAATAGCCGAAGAAGTTTAATAGCAAAACCAACGGCATAAAAAGTAACAGGACATGGGTACAAAATCCGTCACGCACCAGTCAACATGTGCACAAGCACTTACAATAAACAATCTCACACAAAGACATGGGGGGAACAGAGGGTTAAATACACAATAAGTAATTGAGGGAATTGAAACCAGGTGTGAGGAAAAACAAGACAAAACACATGGAAAATGAAAAGTGGATCGATGATGGCTAGAAGACCGGCGACAACGACCGCCGAGCGCCGCCCGAACAAGGAGAGGACCCGACTTTGGCGGAAGTTGTGACACATACATACACACATCGCGTACCGCTCCCGAGCATACTACTAGCCAATGTCCAGTCTCTTGACAACAAGGTAGACAAAATCCGAGCAAGGGTTGCCTTCCAGAGAGACATCAGAGATTGTAACGTTCTTTGTTTCACAGAAACATGGCTCACTCGGGATACGTCATCAGAGTCGGTACAGCCACCTGGCTTCTTCACGCATCGCGCTAACAGAAACAAACATGTCTGGTAAGAAGAAGAAGGGGGTGTATGCCTAATGATTAACAAGGCTCCCTAAATTTTATCAGCATATCGAATGCGCGACCCGGGCTGGCAAAACCATGGATCATTGTTATTCTAACTTCCGCGACGCATATAAAGCCCTCCCCCGCCCTCCTTTTGGAAAATCTGACCACGACTCCATTTTGTTGCTCCCAGCCTATAGACAGAAACTAAAACAGGAAGCGCACATGCTCAGGTCTGTTCAACGCTGGTCTGACCAATTGGATTCCACGCTTCAAGATTGCTTCGATAATAATATTGATGAATACGCTGATTCAGTGAGCAAGTTTATTACCAAGTGCATTGGTGATGTTGTACTCACAGCGTCTATTAAAACATTCCCCAACCAGAAACTGTGGATAGATGGCAGCATTCACGCAAAACTGAAAGCGCGAACCACTGCTTTTAATCAGGGCAAGGTGACCGGAAACATGACCGAATACAAACAGTGTAGAAATTCCCTCCACAAGGCAATCAAACAAGCTAAGCATCAGTATAGAGACAAAGTAGAGTCGCAATTTAACGTCTCAGACATGAGAGGTATGTGGCAGGGTCTACAGTCAATCACGGACTACAAAAGGAAAACCAGCCCCGTCGCGGACCACGATGTCTTGCTCCCAGACAAACTAAACAACTTCTTTGCTCACTTAGAGGACAACACAGTGCCACTGACACGGCCCGCTACCAAAACCTGCGGGCTCTTCTTCACTGCAGCCAATGCGAGTAAAACATTTAAACGTGTTAACCCTCACAAGGCTGCAGGCCCAGACGGCATCCCCGCCCGCGTCCTCAGAGTATGCGCAGACCAGCTGGCTGGTGTGTTTACGGACATATTCAATCAACCCTTATCCCAGTCTGCTGTTCCCACATGCTTCAAGATGGCCACCATTGTTCCTGTTCCCAAGAAAGTGAAGGTAACTGAGCTAAATGACTATCGCCCCGTAGCACCCACTTCCATCATCATGAAGTGCTTTGAGAGACTAGTCAAGGACCATATCACCTCCACCCTACCTGACACCCTAGACCCACCCCAGACGACGCAATCGCAATCACACTGCACACTGCCCTAACCCATCTGGACAAGAGGAATACCTATGTAAGAATGCTGTTCATCGACTACAGCTCAGCATTTAACACCATTGTACCCTCCAAACTCGTCATTAAGCTCGAGACCCTTGGTCTCAACCCCGCCCTGTGCAACTGGGTCCTGGACTTCCTGACGGGCCGGCCCCAGGTGGTGAGGGTAGGAAACAACATCTCCACCCCGCTGATCCTCAACACTGGGGCCCCACAAGGGTGCGTTCTCAGCCCTCTCCTGTACTCCCTGTTCACCCATGACTGGGTGGCCATGCACGCATCCAACTCAATCATCAAGTTTGCAGACGACACTACAGTGGTAGGCTTGATTACCAACAACGACGAGATGGCCTACAGGGAGGAGGTGAGGGCCCTCGGAGTGTGGTGTCAGGAAAATAACCTCACACTCAATGTCAACAAAACAAAGGAGATGATCGTGGACTTCAGGAAACAGCAGAGGGAGCACCCCCCATCCACATCAACGGGACAGTAGTGGAGAGGGTGGAAAGTTTTAAGTTCCTCGGCGTACACATCACGGACAAACTGAAATGGTCCACCACACAGACAGCGTGGTGAAGAAGGTGCAGCAGCGCCTCTTCAACCTCAGGAGGCTGAAGAAATGTGGCTTGTCACCAAAAACACTCAAACTTTTACAGATGCACAATCGAGAGCATCTTGTCCGGCTATATCACTGCCTGGTACGGCAACTGCTCTGCCCACAACCGTAAGGCTCTCCAGAGGGTAGTGAGGTCTGCACAACGCATCACCGGGGGCAAACTACCTGCCCTCCAGGACACCTACACCACCCGATGTCACAGGAAGGCCAAAAACATCATCAAGGACAACAACCACCCGAGCCACTGCCTGTTCACCCCGCTATCATCCAGAAGGCGAGGTCAGTACAGGTGCATCAAAGCTGGGACCGAGAGACTGAAAAACAGCTTCTATCTCAAGGCCATCAGACTGTTAAACAGCCATCACTAACATTGAGTGGCTGCTGCCAACATACAGACTCAATCTCTAGCCACTTTAATAATGAAAAATGTATGTAATAAATGTATCACTAGCCACTTTAAACAATGCCACTTTATATAATGTTTACATACCCTACATTACTCATCTCATATGTATATGCTGTACTCTATACCATCTACTGCATCTTTTCTATGCCGTTCGGCCATCGCTCATTCATATACTTTTATGTACATATTCTTATTCATTCCTTTACACTTGTGTGTATAAGTTAGTTGTTGTGAAATTGTTAGATTACTTGTTAGATGTTACTGCACGGTCGGAACTAGAAGCACAAGCATTTCGCTACACTCGCATTAACATCTGCTCACCATGTGTATGTGACAAATACAATTTTTATTTTATTTTATTTGACACACACACACACACACACAAACACACACACACACAGAGACCTCCAGGCTCATGTTTATTGGGGTGGAGCCACCATCTTGTTCTTGGTAGTGGCAGTTTTAGCTTGTATGGCAAAAGGTGGCTACTTGAGGAATCTCAAATATAAAATATATTTTGATTTGTTTAACACTTTTTTGGTTACTACATGATTCCATACGTGTTATTTCATAGTTTTGATGTCTTCACTATTATTTTACAATGTAGAAAATAGTAAAATAAAGAAAAACCCTTGAATGAGTAGGTGTTCTAAAACGTTTGACTGGTAGTGTATATTCACAGTATTATGAATTGTGGTTGATTTGGTAGCATTTCGTGGTGTGACTGATTTTACTAATTGCATTAATACTGTACAAAGTTAGAGGTGTGCTATTTAATAGATTCCCCTGCCTCCCCTACCTCGGGCTTCCTGTGGGGAGACCTGAGATCAACCTACCTTCGCCCCCCTCCCCATCTCGTACTTCTGAGTGGGAGACCTTCCCAGGTAGTAGCCTGCCTAGCTCACAAACTAGAATCAGGGCGCCCACTCCGATAAGGTTAATTGACCCACAGTCCCACACGGTGACATGACATCATTGACGTGATGTGCAAGTGAGCGACAGAAAACCGATTGAGCGGGTGCCCCGTGCCGCCCCCAGCAAGATGCCGCCATGGGCGGCTGCCCATGTCACCTATACCTAAATCCGCCACTGGGCAGACTGAATGTAAAAGCTAATCCAATGTAGGAGTTTCAGCTGCTGAAGTTGACTGCTTGGCACTTCCATACAGTTGCTGTCCATGGTGCTGAATTGACCAGAGACATAGATAGTCAGAATTCAGCTAACAGTCAAGTCAGATGAGGAGAAACCTTAGATCAGTTTATTTGGTAAATTTCATAACCTGGCATTTTGAAGCAATAAAATCCAGTTCTATTTAAGTAAACACTGACATCTAGTGGAAGTGTTCTGCACAGACTGAAACTGATATAAATGACAACTCAGCAGAGAGCTCCACCCTACTCTTGTTTAACAGGAAGGAGAAAAGCTCACAACAGAACAGCGCTGTAACATTCAGCTATTTAGAATTCTTTGTAAACAACCAAGAATCAAAACAACAATTGAAGACTAAAGAACACCGGCAGGAAAACACAGATTTCTAAGTTCAGATGAGTTTTCAAAAGTGAACCTTAGTCAAAAGAGTTGTCAGAAGTGAAAGTAAACCTTCATAACAGAGATAAGCAGTGAGCAATGGCCTCTAAAACTTCCCTCTCCGAGGTTGATTTCTCCTGTCCTGTGTGTCGTAACATCTTCAATGATCCAGTGGTCCTGTTGTGTAGCCACAGCTTCTGTAAAGCCTGTCTGGAGGAATACTGGAAACAGAAGACATCTTGGGAATGTCCAGTCTGCAGAAAGAAATCATTAATGGAATTCCCCCCCTGTAACCTGGTTTTAAAGAACCTGTGTGAGTCCTACTTACAGGATAGAAGCCAGAGAGCTTCAGCAGGGGCTGAGGTGCTCTGCAGTCTGCACAGTGAGAAACTCAAGCTCTTCTGTCTGGAGGATAAACAGCCCATCTGTTTTGTGTGTCAAACTTCAAAAAAGCATAAAACCCATGACTGCTGTCCAATAGATGAAGCTGTACTGGATCATAAGGTAGGAGATGTATTTATCATTACAATTAATTAAATCAACAATCGACAATATATATTGACCCCCCCCTCCCCTCCCTTTTGTACACTGCTGCTACTCGCTGTTTACTATCTATGCATAGTCACTTCGCCCCCACCTACATGTACAAATGACCTCAACTAACCTGTACCCCCACACACTGACTCAGTACCGGTGCCACCTGTATATAACCTCATTATTGTTATTCTTATTGTGTTACTTTTCTATTATTACTTTTTATTTTAGTCTACTTGCTAAATATTTTCTTAACTCTTGTTGAACAGCACTGTTGGTTAAGAGCTTGTCAAGTAAGCATTTCATGGTAAAGTCTACACTTGTTGTATTCGGCGCATGCGATAAATAAAGTTGGATTTGATTTGACTTCCACTATGTGGGTGGCAGGTAGCCTAGCGGTTAGAGTGTTCGGCCAGTAACTAAAAGGTTGCTGGTTTGAATTCCTGAACTGACACGGTGAAAAACCGGTTGATGTGCACTTAAGCCTAATTGTGCTGTTGATAATGGCAGACCTTTACCATCCTCTCCTCTCAGCTGGAGGTGGAGATACACAAACCACCCTTCCAATTCACATGTGTATTAATACACACTTGTATATGTTAGAATATAAGCACCCACCTAATTATGTTTTTGTATGTGCATACAGTCAATGTGAATTCAGATCTGTGTTCCAATCCACTCCTTTTACACACAGCACCTCTTTATGATGTTGTTTCATTCCAGGAGGAACTCAAAACTGCACTGGAGCCCTTACAGGAGAAACTGAAGGTCTTTAGAGAAGTTAAACTGACATGTGATCAAACAGCCAACCACATCAAGGTAAGAATACAGAGTGAAGCTGAGATACAATGATACTGTGAAGATGTATCACAACCCTGTGGAATTATAGATATTGATGATATCTTTGACATTCCTCTCTGCTGTGTCCAGAGCCAGGCCCAGCACACAGAGAGGCTGATTAAGATGGGGTTTAAGAAGTTTCATCAGTTTCTATATCAAGAGGAGAGAGCCAGGATAGCTGCACTGAAGGAGGAAGAGGAGCAGAAGAGTCAGATGATGAAGAAGAAGATTGAGAAGATGAGTAGAGAGATATCATCACTTTCAGACACAATCAGAACCATAGAGAAAGAGCTGGGAGCTGAGGACATCTCATTCCTGCAGGTAAGGACTAATCTACCTCTGATAAATCAACAGCCCTATCAATTATGAAATAAATATTGTAGTAATCAATTGATATGTTTTACATTGATTTGCTATGATCAATACATCTATTAATGTGTTATGTTGTTTCCCTACAGAACTACCAGGATACAGTGAAAAGGTAAGGTGACTTTATTATGTCTCTCTCTTCTTTGGGGTTCTGTATCCAAGCCCACACTAGTGTAACCCTTAATTCATGTTGTAGGTATTGAACACTATCTCCACCACCAAAACACAACTGAAAACTATTACTTGTAGTGTAATGTCTCCTGGACCAGGAGATGCAGCCAATCAGTCATGAAGATTCACTCTGGTCTTTTTTTTCTTCCCCCCTCTCCCGACACAAGCAGGTGCCCCTGGGAATACTATTGCTTTCAAAATAAAAGTCCCCATGGTACAAAATAACTGTGCCTCAATACATTACGCCAAAATAAAAGTCATCAAAAGTAAGGCCACAGAGGTACTGACTCCAGAATGTTCTTCCAGAGCCCAGTGCACACTGCCAGATCCAGAGAGGGTTTCAGGAGCGCTGATAGACGTGGTAAATCACCTGGGAAACCTGCAGTTCAGAGTCTGGGAGAAGATGCAGGGAGTAGTTCACTACAGTGAGTAGGTCTTTTAGATATAATGGGTATTAAACACTGAGTGTACAAAACATTAAGAACACCTGCTCTTTCAATGATATAGACTGACCAGGTGAAGCCATGATTCATTATTGATGTCACTTGTTAAATCCACTTCAATCAGTGTAGGTAAAGGGGAGGAGACAAGTTTAAGAAGGATTTTAAATCCTTGAGACAGTTGAAACGTGGATTGTGTGCCATTCAGAGGGTGAATAGGCAAGACAAAATATTTAATTACCTTTGAACGTGGTGTGGTAGTTGGTGCCAGGCGCACCGGTTTTTGTCAAGAACTGCTGCAACACGGATGGGGATTTCAAGCTCAACAGTTTCCTGTGAGTATCAAGTATGAGCCACCACCCAAAGGACATCCAGCCAGCTTGAAAGAACTTTGGGAAGCATTGGAGTCAAGATGGGCCATCATCCCTGTGGAATGCTTCCGACACTTTCTAGAGTCCATGTCCTGACGAATTGAGCCTGTTCTGATTGCAAAAAATATTAGGAAGGTGTTCTTAATGTTTTGTACCCTGTGTATATTGGACCACCACTAAAACTCTCCAATACTGAAAAAATAGACAGTGAATGATATTTAGAATTACGTACATACTGTAAATTTGTTTTGTTCGTTTACAGAGGATCTTACAATAAGTAATCAAATCAAATAGTATTGGTCACATACACATGGTTAGCAGATGTTATTGCGACTGTAGCGAAATGCTTATCATGTGCACATACACTACCGTTCAAATGTTTGGGGTCACTTAGAAATGTCCTTGTTTTTGAAAGACAAGCAAAACATTTTGTCCATTAAAATAACATCAAATCAGAAATACAGTGTAGACATTGTTAATGTTGTAAATGACTATTGTAGCTGGAAACGGCAGATTTTTAATGGAATATCTACATAGTCGTGCAGATTCCCATTATTGTACAGAGGCCCATTATCAGCAACCATCACTCCTGTGTTCCATTGGACATTGTGCTAGCTAATCCAAGTTGATCATTTTAAAAGGCTAATTGATCATTAGAAAACCCTTTTGCAAATATGTTGGCACAGCTGAAAACTGTTGCGCTAATGAAGCAATAAAACTGGCCTTCTATATACTAGTTGAGTATCTGGAGCGTCAGCATTTGTGGGTTCGATTACAGGCTCAAAATGGCCAGAAATCAAGAACTTTCTTCTGAAACTCGTCAGTCTATTCTTGTTCTGAGAAATGAAGGCCATGCCATGCGAGAAATTGTCAAGAAACTGAAGATCTCGTACAATTCTGTGTACTACTCCCTTCACAGAACAGCTCAAACTGTCTCTAACCAGAATAGAAAGAGGAGTGGGAGGCCCCGGTGCACAACTGAGCAAGAAGACAAGTAAATTAGAGTGTCTAGTTTGAGAAACAACGTCAATAGTGAAGAGGCGACTCCGGGATGCTGGCCTTCTAGGCAGAGTTCCTCTGTCCAGTGTCTGTGTTCTTTTGCCCATCTTAATCTTTTATTTTTATTGGCCAGTCTGAGTTCTTTAATCAGCACCACAGTTTTCAGCTGTGCTAACATAATTGCAAAAGGGTTTTCTAATGATCAATTAGCCTTTTAAAATGATAAACTTGGATTAGCTAACACAACGTGCCATTGGAACACAGGAGTGATGGTTGCTGATAATGGGCCTCTGTACACCTATGTAGATATTCCATTAAAAATCAGCCGTTTCCAGCTACAGTAGTCATTTACAACATTAACAATGTCTACACTGTATTTCTGATATATTTGATGTTATTTTAATGGTAAAAAAAAGCTTTTCTTTCAAAAACAAGGACATTTCTAAGTGACCCCAATCTTTTGAACGGTGGTGTATGTAACAACACATAGCATTATATATCATATGCAGTAACGTTTTACCCTATGAATTAATCTAGTGTGTTTGTGTTCTCTCTGTCCAGCTCCAGTGACTCTGGACCCCAACACTGCCCACCCAGAACTCATTCTGTCTGATGATCTGACCAGTGTGAGATACAGTGATGAGGAACAGCAGCTTCCAGACAACCCAGAGAGGTTTGATAGCCATAGAATGGTCCTGGACTCTGAGGGTTTTAACTCAGGAACACACAGCTGGGACATTGATGTTAGGAAGAATAAAGGCTGGGACCTGGGTGTGATCACAGAGTCTGTCCAGAGGAAGGAATACAATGGTTATTGGCATGGATCCTGGGGTGTGTTGTTTGGTGGTGGTGATTATAAAATACATGTACCAAATAAGCCACTCACACCCTTCACAGTGAGACAGAATCCCAAGAGGATCAGAGTGCAGCTAGACTGGGAAGGAGGAAAGCTGTCATTCTCTGACCCTGTCAATAACACACATCTACACACATTCACACACACTTTCACTGAGAGAGTCTTTCCATACATCAGGAATCTCTGTTTTCTCCACCCTCTGAGAGTGTTACCAGGTAAGGTGACTGTATCAGTGGATACTGTCTCTGTCTGAATCAGGGACTAACATGATGTAAATGAGTCAGTAACACTCACTGATGTCCTTCATTAATATTCTCACTGAGGGAGGACACACTGTGATGGAGAGTATCATTGTCTGACTCACCTGCTACTATTATAGAACGAAAATGTAATCTGTTCTTTGTTGGTTTTATTTTTACCACATTTAGATTTTGTCTGGTTGTTTTAACACTGGCAGTATGTATCACAATCAACTTGGGATGCCTGAATGGCATTTGGCGTATAGTTTTGTGGCCTTGGACCGTGCCTCTGTTAGCTAGCTTGTAGTCAATAACACCGTTAATGTATGTCTGTAGAGTGCAACACATTTTAATCCAATAAACATGTGTGAATTACCTGGAGCTTCTTGCATCTGTTAGGAATATGGGGTTAAAGGTCAGCTGTACACATATGCTGTGTACACACACACACACACACACACACACACACACACACACACACACACACACACACACACACACACACACACACTTAACTCCTAGAACCCTTTTGCCTCTTTCTGGATACCACAGGTTAACATTAGGAAAAGTCTATAATCTATCATCATCTTTCTGGATACCACAGGTTAACATTAGGAAAAGTCTATAATCTATCATCATCTTTCTGGATACCACAGGTTAACATTAGGAAAAGTCTATAATCTATCATCATCTTTCTGGATACCACAGGTTAACATTAGGAAAAGTCTATAATCTATCATTGTTTCAGTTACTGTGACATCATAAAGCCCTTGATAAAACCCCACTCACCCATGAAGGGACATAACATCGTTCAGTCAGTAGAAAGGACTGTAGATAACCCCAGGATATCTTGTCAATCCCAATGTCCCATTGTTATCTAAAGTTCCTCTTATGTCACATAAGGACAGTGTGTTACACCCATCTGGACAAGAGGAATACCTATGTAAGAATGCTGTTCATCGACTACAGCTCAGCATTTAACACCATAGTACCCTCCAAGCTCGTCATTAAGCTCGAGACCCTGGGTCTCAACCCCGCCCTGTACAACTGGGTCCTGGACTTCCTGACGGGCCGCCCCCAGGTGGTGAGGGTAGGAAACAACATCTCCACCCCGCTGATCCTCAACACTGGGGCCCCACAAGGGTGCGTTCTCAGCCCTCTCCTGTACTCCCTGTTCACCCATGACTGCTTGGCCATGCACGCCTCCAACTCAATCATTACGTTTGCAGACGACACTACAGTGGTAGGCTTGATTACCAACAACGACGAGACGGCCTACAGGGAGGAGGTGAGGGCCCTCGGAGTGTGGTGTCAGGAAAATAACCTCACACTTAATGTCAACAAAACAAAGGAGATGATCGTGGACTTCAGGAAACAGCAGAGGGAGCACCCCCCTATCCACATCAACGGGACAGTAGTGGAGAAGGTGGAAAGTTTTAAGTTCCTCGGCGTACACATCACGGACAAACTGAAATGGTCCACCACACAGACAGCGTGGTGAAGAAGGCGCAACAGCGCCTCTTCAACCTCAGGAGGCTGAAGATATTTGGCTTGTTAGCTAAAACACTCACAAACTTTTACAGATGCACAATCGAGAGCATCCTGTCGGGCTGTATCACCGCCTGGTACAGCAACTGCTCCGCCCACAAACGTAAGGCTCTCCAGAGGGTAGTGAGGTCTGCACAACGCATCACCGGGGTCAAACTACCTGCTCTCCAAGACACCTACACCACCCAATGTCACAGGAAGGCCAAAAAGATCATCAAGGACAACAACCACCCGAGCCACTGCCTGTTCACCCCGCTACCATCCAGAAGGCGAGGTCAGCACAGGTGCATCAAAGCTGGGACCGAGAGACTGAAAAACAGCTTCTATCTCAAGGCCATCAGACTGTTAAACAGCCATCACTAACATTGAGTGGCTGCTGCCAACATACTGACTCAATCTCTAGCCACTTTAATAATAAAAAATGTATGTAATAAATGTATCACTAGCCACTTTAAACAATGCCACTTTATATAATGTTTACATACCCTACATTACTCATCTCATATGTATATGCTGTACTCTATACCATCTACTGCATCTTTTCTATGCCGTTCGGCCATCGCTCATCCATATATTTTTATGTACATATTCTTATTCATTCCTTTACACTTGTGTGTATAAGGTAGTTGTTGTGAAATTGTTAGATTACTTGTTAGATATTACTGCACGGTCGGAACTAGAAGCACAAGCATTTCGCTACACTCGCATTAACATCTGCTAACCATGTGTATGTGACAAATAAAATGTGATTTGATTTGACAATGCCAGTTTGACTGACAGGTGGTCCCTGGCAACAGCAGACCCTCTCCCACTCCTCTAGTTAGCAGTGGATCATGCAACAAGCTGTCAAGGAAAGTGCAATAAAATATTCCTTGGGAAATTAGCCCCTCAGAATCAAGGAAAGTGCAATAAAAGATTCCTTGGGAAATTAGCCCCTCAGAATCAAGGAAAGTGCAATAAAAGATTCCTTGGGAAATTAGCCCCTCGGAATCAAGGAAAGTGCAATCAGAGATCCCTCAGGAATTGAGCCCCCCTGAATTATTGACCCCTCAATCCGGATCTAGGGATTTAGTTGGTCTTATCTCTTATCATCTACAGCCTCAGCTCAGCTCTGCTGAGTAGCTTTATAAGGACAGAGTGGTCCAGATTCTGAGTGTCTGAATCCATAGAGCCATTACCAGGCTACTACACTACACAGCTATAGTGCCTCGATTGGACTGCTGGATCTATTATAGATCTGCTATTGAACTGCTTTATATATATATATATCCTCTACTTGACTGCTTTATCTATTCTAGATCTGCTACTGGACTGTTTTATCTATTCTAGATCTGCTACTGGACTGCTTTATCTATTATAGATCTGCTACTGGACTGCTTTATCTATTCTAGATCTGCTACTGGACTGCTTTATCTATTATAGATCTGCTACTGGACTGCTGTATCTATTATAGATCTGCTATTGAACTGCTTTATATATATATATATCCTCTACTTGACTGCTTTATCTATTATAGATCTGCTACTGGACTGCTTTATCTATTCTAGATCTGCTACTGGACTGCTTTATCTATTCTAGATCTGCTACTTGACTGCTGTATCTATTCTAGATCTGCTACTGGACTGCTTTATATATTCTAGATCTGCTACTGGACTGCTTTATATATTATAGATCTGCTACTGGACTGCTTTATCTATTATAGATCTGCTACTGGACTGCTTTATCTATTATAGATTAGGAATACCATCGGACTAAAAGCTGGCTCTATGCCCTTCCAGTGTGTTTCTTAGATATTATAACACAGGTGTCTGGCCAGGTAGGTAGTTCTCACCACTCAACTCCACTGCCCCAAACAGAACAGAATGGACCACCGACAGCTTCTCACCAATCTCCATGGAAACATCTCCTCCTCCCCGGGCTCGGTCAGTGAAGCGCTGCTCTCCAGGACGGGCTACACCATCCTGGCGGTGATCATTGGTGTGTTCTCGGTGGCCGGGGTCTGTATGAACGTCCTGGTCATCGTGGTGACGGTGAGACACCGGAAGCTGCGCCAGCCTCTGAACTACGCCCTAGTCAACCTGGCAGTGGCAGACCTGGGCTGTGCTCTGTTCGGGGGACTGCCCACTATGGTCACCAACGCTATGGGCTACTTCAGCATGGGGCGGCTGGGCTGCGTGCTGGAGGGTTTCGCTGTGGCTTTCTTTGGTGAGTTACCATCAAGGACCACTTTGTAAACAGAGGATACATGTACAATGTATCCTCTGGGAATACATTGTACATCTAGTTGTATATGTTTTCACCCAAATAAATTCAATTAGTGTCTGGCTATGCAGAGAGAGTTAGATTTGTCTAATCTACTAGGCCTATTGATGTCAGTTGAATGGATGTGTTTGCTGGGTTATTGCATGTACATGTAGTGTACATGTTTGATGTTGTCTTCCCAGGTATTGCAGGTCTGTGTTCAGTGGCCGTGATAGCTGTGGACCGTTATGTGGTGGTGTGTCGACCAATGGGGGCGGTCATGTTCCAGACCAGGTCAAGTATTCCGTTTAACTCTGGTAACTGTGCATATACAGAGGGAAAGATAGCAGTTGCGTAGAAATAAGGATAAATGTGTGATGGAGATAACTGTAATGTATTCGTACTGTAACACAGGCACGCAGTCGGAGGGGTGGTCCTGTCCTGGGTGTGGTCGTTTATATGGAACACCCCGCCTCTGTTTGGCTGGGGCAGCTTTGAACTGGAGGGGGTTAGGACCTCCTGCTCCCCAAACTGGTACAGCAGGGAACCAGGAAACATGTCTTACATTATCCTTTACTTCCTGCTCTGCTTCGCCACTCCTTTCTCCATCATCATGGTCTCCTACGCTCGCATCCTCTTCACACTACACCAGGTGGGCATGGGATGTGTGTGTGTGTGTGTTTATACATCTGTCTGTGTGTGTGTGTACTCATTTGTGTGTGTGTCCCAGGTGTCCAAGCTGAAGGTGTTGGAGGGCGACAGCACCACCCGCGTGGAGATACAGGTTGTGCGTATGGTGGTAGTCATGGTGATGGCCTTCCTGCTCAGCTGGTTGCCCTACGCGGCCTTCGCCCTCTCTGTGATCCTTGACCCCAGCCTCCACATCAACCCGCTCATTGCCACAGTGCCCATGTACCTGGCCAAGAGCAGCACTGTCTACAACCCCATCATATACGTGTTCATGAACAGACAGGTGAGGGACAACACATACAGTACACAAGGAAAGAGGATACCTAGTCAGTTGCACAACTGAATGGATTCAACCGAAAAGTGTCTTTGGTATTTAACCCAACCCCTCTGAATCAGAGAGTTAGGGGGGGGTTGTGTATTACAAGCACAGACACATACATACACACAGCCCTGTTGTCTTCATATTCATGAGCATAGGTATGATTCTGTACTCTATAAAAAAAATAAGAGAGACATTATAGAATCGTAATTTGAAAGATGAAATATGCATTTTGTTATGTACTGTTTAAAAATGAGTATTATCTAGCTAGTGGAGTCCATGTTGTTAATGTGTTTTCTGAGAGTATTATCTAGCTAGTGGTGTCCATGTTGTTACTGTGTTTTCTGAGAGTATTATCTAGCTGGTGTAGTCCATGTTGTTACTGTGTTTTCTGAGAGTATTATCTAGCTGGTGTAGTCCATGTTGTTACTGTGTTTTCTGAGAGTATTATCTAGGTAGTGGAGTCCATGTTGTTACTGTGTTTTCTGAGAGTATTATCTAGCTGGTGTAGTCCATGTTGTTACTGTGTTTTCTGAGAGTATTATCTAGCTGGTGTAGTCCATGTTGTTAATGTGTTTTCTGAGAGTATTATCTAGCTAGTTTAGTACATGTTGTTAATGTGTTTTCTGAGTATTATCTAGCTAGTTTAGTCCATGTTGTTAATGTGTTTTCTGAGTATTATCTAGCTAGTGTAGTACATGCAGTGGTGTAAAGTACTTAAGTAAAAATATTTGAAAGTTCTACTTAAGTAGGTTTTTTGGGTATCTGTACTTTATTTTATATTTTTGACAACTTTTACTTTTACTTCACTACATTCCTAAAGAAAATAAGGTACTCTTTACTCCATACATTTTCCTTGACACCCAAAAGTACTCGTTACATTTTGAATGCTTAGCAGGACAGAAATGTTTCCAATTTATGCATTTATTAAGAAAACATCCCTGGTCATCCCTACTGCCTCTGATTTGGTGGATTTACTAAACACACATGCTTCATTTGTAAAAATAATTCTAAAAACAAGAAAATAGTGGCATCTGGTTTGCTTAATACAAGGATTTTAAAATGATTTTTACTTTTACTTTTGATACTTAAGTATATTCAAAACCAAATACTTTTATACTTTTACTCAAGTACTATTTTACTGGGTGACTTTCACTTTTACTTGAGTCATTTTCTATTAAGGTATTTTAACTTTTACTCAAGTATGACAATACGGTACTTTTTCCACCACCGGGTCCATGTTGTTCCTCTGAGTGTGTTGTGTATCTGTCTATCTCTGTCCAGTTCCGGGACTGTGCTGTTCCTTTCTTGCTGTGTGGTCTGAACCCCTGGGCATCAGAACCAGTTGGCTCTGAAGCTGATACCGCCCTGTCCTCCGTCAGCAAGAACCCACGAGTCTCACCCCAATGACAGCAACTTTCAATTTTTTGTACAATGTAAAGTTGTTGTTATAAAATATAGTTTGATGTGCAATATTTGGTTGTAACTGTTTCAAGAATACTAATAAAAGTATAGTCCATGATATTTGGACAGAGACTTCTCCATGTGTATTGGAGATCATTAGTGTCACAAGGGCTTTAGGTGGATCCGGGTTCCTAATCTTAATCTGATTTACTACAAATATATTTAAATCACCTGCTGCCATATCCCGGTTTAATCTAATCTAAATTAAATTCATCTAAATTGATAACATGATCAAAAGGAGCAATACCAAAGTCATTGCTGCAAAACATGAATTCACTAAAGAAACAATTGCTGCTTTTAATATTGCTTTTATTGCCTCACACACATGTAAATGACAGCAAAAGAGAATATAATGTGTGGAAATTAAGTGGAGAACCCTCCCAACCTAAACCCTGACCCCCTCAGTCTCTCACTGTCCTTCTTCAATGTGGAAGAGCAGGAAGCCACTGAAGGTGCTGAGATTTCTGAAAGCATTACCGGTCACCTGGAAACCAGACGGTAGGACCAGGGAAACCGTGTCTCCTTTGGCCAGCTGCAGGGTGGCCCCGTTGGACGCAAAGTCTTCATTGTCCCCCTTGTCCTGATACTCATAGACCAGAGCTACCTCCTCGTGGTTCTTGTAAAGGGCCACCCCGATGTTGGCCTCATTTTTCCAGGTATAGGAAGTGAAAGTGAAGTAGTAGACTCCATTTACTGGTGCTGTGAATACTCCTGTATGGGTCGACAAGGACATTTATAAGAATTTCTGATTTATAAAGCATTATTAAACCATTTATAACGGCAAGTTATCCAACCCTAAATGTCCCGCTTTACTCGTAGTGTATCTTTATTAATCCTTTATAGAGCATGAAATACAGTTTAAGATGATTTGTGACCCATTGATATGTAGTTCTTATGAAGCCAATATGTTATCTGGGAATGTTTCAGCCAGACAAAGCTGTCTATGTAAATTGCAATAATATTTCAGCGGCTGACCTGTCCTGGGGCTGAACGCGTTACCAACGTTGGTGATGACGTGAGTGTGGACCAGGTTGGTGTCTGCCTGGAAGGGCCCGGTGTTGCCGTAGCCCTGGCTGTCCTGGGTAGGAGGTCTCAGGGCAGCTGAGAAGGCCACACCCACAGCTGGGTATAACAAAACAAATAAATGAGTTGATTTCAGTAGATTTGACATTGACATTTTTTTGCCTCTATCACCTGTTTAACTAGCATAGGCTAAAGAGTAACACTTTATTTGGATAGTCCATGCTTTAGAGAACTATCAGTAGCATTTCAACAAACTATCTGCTAACCCTAACCCTAGCTCTAACCTTAACCCCTACCCTAACCCTAAACTTAACCTTTACCCTTTTTCTAACCCTAACACTAACCTTATCCTTAGCAAGCAGTTGCTTATCAACAGATTTGTTGATAGTATGACCATCTGTAGAGCATCTACAGATGCAACATCCAGACTCTCCATAAAGTGTGAGTGGCTAAAGTTAGCTGATGTTTGTAGTGGCAGTATAAAGAAAACCAACCCATGTATTAAAGTTTGTCTTCGCCCATATATAGACAACTTTCAAGTTGAGTAACCATTTATCATTCATTTTTAAAATACTTAACTTCCCCTTTAAATTCAAATCAACTTATTCAGTCATATCAGATAATTAATTATTGGCCATTGTTCTGTCATTGTTCATTTTCTGTGCATGTATATCATTTATATCTGGTGCATCTAATTACTATTATATTAAGAAAATATATATAAAAATCCAAAGAGACTTACTGTTGCGTGACTTTCTCAAGTCCTCAACCTCCCTCCTCAGGTTTCCTACCTCGGCAGACAGGCCAGAGAAAAGGGTAGAGAAAGAACCAAAGCTGCAATCAGAGGTAGAGTGCTGGTTGGTGGAATCATCTGCCTGTCCATAAGACAGACAAACCATCACAATCAGCTGGAGAGGAAGCATCGTCTTCTTCATCATTGTCTTCGTCTGGACCTGCAAGCGTCTGTGGAGTTGGGTAGTTCCAAGGACTTGTTTATAAAGGATGAGGTCAGGGCACATGTGACCAAAGTAAAGGACTTATTAGGAATTACATGTTGAGTGTGGACATTAGAAAAAAATAATTAAAGGTTTGTCAGTAATCTTAACTTGGACTATTCCCACTCTCTGTACAAACACATTTGTTGTGCCTGGGCCAAATAACACATAAGTATCTGCAAGAGCAAACTTCAACCTCATTTCCCAAAAATCTTATCAACTGTTGAAATACAGGAAAACTTCTGTCAATTATTGTTTGATTTTCATCTTCTATTGATTTGTAAATATAGTGTCATGCTTTCGGTCAATGATATTCAGTCTTGTCGTCAGTCCGCCACATTGCACTGGACTGAGAATCTAGCTACAAGTCTGAAGGTGACACAACTGCCTCTAGTTCTCAAATATCAAGACCGTGGCCACGTCCCAATTATCGCTCCGTCCTCCCAAAGCGTGCACTAGTTCACTTCCCTTCACTGACTTAACAGAAAATGACTGTTATAAGAAACATGGAAACACAACTCTATCCCGCACCTACACCAATCCACTGCGTTGTCACGGAATTCTAGGACCAGTGGAGATGCGGAATCAGGCGCAGGAGACAGAGGGCCGGAGCAACAGTGTTTTAATGCCACGGGAAACAAAACACAATAGCCGAAAGGCACAGGGCGCTTAATAAAGTCCGCCAGGGAAAACACATTCCCAAAATAAAACACGAGGAAAAGCGCACGGGGCGCAGCCCGGCAATAAATCTGACACAGGCCAGCGAAACAGGCCACACACACAACTGTCCTGAGTGGACAATAAACAATCCCGCACGAGAACCCAAACTGAAAATACACACTAAATAACCCCCCACTAATGACAGACACGAAACAGGTGCGGGATAGACAGACAAAACCAAAAGACACAGAAACATAGATCGGTGGCAGCTAATGGGCCGGCGACGACGACCGCCGAGCGCCGCCCGACCGAGGAGGGGCGCCACCTTCGTTGGATACTGTGACATGCGTTTACATTTTGTTGGAAGTAGTGAACGACACACGCAGATCACACACTCAGAACAAACAATAAATCAGTCACAAAGCAGGCCCTAACATGGAACCCATATGGCAAACACAAAAGAGGAAGACCCACCTGGAGACAGCACAGGACAGGAGATGAAGGCAGAGGGTCTGACATGGCAACGCCTGGAGCGGAAAGACCGAAAGAGATGGAGGCGATTCATCGATGGCCTGAAAATCAATGGGCTGTTTACCTCAAAGAATACAAAGGCCTAAGTAAGTAAGTGAACGAGTGTATACTTCAGGAGGAAGGAGATATTATTGGGACACACCCTGTGACTATGCATGCTGCTTCTTGTCTCACCACATCACAGTATGTCAGGCATTAGAGAGTTGATACTTAGAACTACAGGGTATAATTAATCAGTAAGGCCTGGGGGGGTGTGGTATATGGCCAATATACCACATCTAAGTGCTGTTCTTAGCACGACGCAGTACGGAGTACCAGACAACTGCCCTTATGTTGGCCATATACCACACCCCCTCGGGCCTTTTTGCTATTATAAACTGATTACCAACGTAATTTGAGCAGTAAACATAAATGTTTCGTCATAATCATGGTATATGGTCTGATATACCACGTCGGCCAGCCAATCAGTATTCAGGGCTGGAACCACCCAGTTTATAATATAGCGTATGTCCAGAGCATCCTGAAGCTACATCTTATCTTTGACCCCTCTTAGTCTGATCCCGTTGTACCACTTGGTCTGATATCAGCTTTTTAGATTGGTTGTCTGTATTTTATTTCCTTCAAAAACAGTTTATCTGGACCTATGTCCATGTGTCAGAGTACTAGGGCTTGTACCAATATTTACAGGGATGTGGAAGTATGATAAGGGAGTTAAGGTTAAACAATGCGAGAACATTGGATTGGAATGAACCTACTATAAAGTCAAATATTTCTTTATCTATGGAGGTTTTCCTTGGAATGGAGGATTTATCTAAATGCTACTTCTGTTGTGGAAAATATTAAATCAAATACTTCTTTGACACCGGAGCTTGTAAATTCAATTACTTTATTACAAAAGTAACAGAAGCCGAGCATTTCTGTGGAAAAAGCAGCCTCCTCATTCTTAGTGCTTGGCTTTTATACAGTTTTACCCTTACATAACGTCATCACCTCACTTTACAAATCATGTTGTCTTCCTTAGTTTCCATTCTCTTATTGGCTCAGACATTGGGGCATATATTCTATTGGTGGCGTGACATGCATACTGGAGCCTATCACTGACTAGCTAATTTTCCTGTCCAAAGGTCTACAGAAGTTTAGACCGTTGTTGTCTATGTATGATTAACCAATGTGCATGTCCAGTAGCCTTCAAAAGATCAGATGTTGCCCAGACCAGACATGTCTTGTTGCTTTGCCTTGCCTCATCAACACAGATTCTGCTTTCGTTCTGTTTTTTTAAATGTCCAATGGTCAATTTGATGTTGATCTAGCTTTGTACACTCACATGGGCTCAGCCTTCATTCTGCTTACACGTCTAATATTTAAACTTATATCGATTCTTCTTTCTACTTCAAAGAGAACAGTATAGGTTACTGAAAATCAACCCTAGTCATGAATATTCACCTACACTTCCTTGTGCAAATAACGCTTGAATATGAACATTAACAGATGTACTATGGCTTAGGATGGAGCTCTCTCTCTGTCTGTAACCAGGATGGATCGGTGGTAAGACAGATAGCAGAAGTCACCATCATCTTCATCCTCCTTTACATCTCACCATCATGATCACCATTTCCAGCATCATCAACCACAAACCATTACCTCCATTTCATCACAGTTCAGTCAGTTATCCACATGAGGGAGACCAAACTGAATGACATCAATTTTCACACTTGTTTATTAGTAGCAGTAATGTACAAATGTAAGGAGCAGGGGCGAAAATCTGATATCAACTTTGGGGGGGACAATTACATGACATTTTCTCAAGAGCAATTCCTGAGGGGGACACCAAAAGTAGTGCTGTAACACATAGCCTACATTGTAATATGGTAAATGTATATTGAGGAACCAAAGAAATAAGGTGTTTGCCGTACTCCTAACTACCGGTACCCAAAACTACACAACTACTCACAACAGCAATACCATTGCCTTTAACAAATCTTAGTTCAGTCACCCGTTTAAGTTGAGAGTGGGGGTATCCATGGCATTTTCCAATTATGTTCCTATTTTACAAGTAAAAAAATTGAGAACCTTTCATAATGTTGCCAAACAAAGACTCAACAAACTTACCTGAGACTCCGTCTCTGCCAGTCTGTCCCTGCATATCTGTCCCCAACTCTGCTGTCTGTGTGCCATCTGTTGCCTGCTCTGCCTAATGACATCATTGTGAAACATTTCCATTAGAATTTCATTTCTTTCTTATGAACATTTTATCAACTAGTCTTTGAGATATTAGGCTACTAGGGTTCTTAATTTGCGTTTTGGTGTACTGAAAAATACTCTGATGTCCGTCTTTTATTTTTCTGCCATTTTTCTACCTGGCTGGCTACACACACACACAGTGTGTAGGTTATTTACAGTAGGAGTTGGGCTTCTATCATCTTATCTTTTATCATTCTATTTGGGCTTCGATCTAAAAGGTAGCTAGCAAATGTGAAATGGATTAAAATGACAAGAGTTGACAGCTGTATGAGTTCACCATTTACACAACATATGCTGCAACCTTTTGTAATTTTAATAGTTTGTTTCATATTGGCTGGCTTCCAACAATAGCTGAATTTGCAAAGCAAGCGAGCACCAATTCCGTTTCAGTGGTGTTTGCTATAATCTTTGCTACCCGGGTTAAATAAAATAAATAAAAGTTCCCTTGCGACAATTTAGCTTTTGCAACGAGACCATTAAATATATTTAAGACAATGGTAGAAGAAGAGTGTAGTTCTGTTCAGTTTGGACTTCAGTTTATCGCTAACCTTATCACAGGGACTTTGAAGCACTAACTTACATCATCTGCATGCTGATCTCGGAATAAATTGACGATAGCAAAGATTCCATCTTTGACGAGGCCACATAAATGGAATTGGTACTAGCTAGCTTAATAGTTAATATTTGCACGCTAGCTCTGCATATTCAGCTAGTGTGTGTGCGCGATTGACTGGATTAACTTTACGTCAGTTACGTTCATTGAGTGCCTTTCAGACAGTAGACACGACTCCTCTGCTACCTTGCCAGTGGATCAAACCATTGTGAGGCAAAGAGTGGGTCGCAATCTTTTGAAACTTAAAAACGCGCTATTAAGTGTCTATAATCAGCACAATTGCTTTCATTGCGTATTATTAATATTATTTAAATTACATAGTTATGTTTCAGTGATATATTGGGGGGGACAAATCATATTTTTCCCAGGATGGGGGGGTCGTGTCCCCCCCGGGATTTCCGCCCCTGGTAAGGAGAACATGTAAGGAAAACACCTCTTTTACACTACTGCTACTCTCTGTTCATCATATATGCATAGTCACTTTAACCATATCTACATGTACATACTACCTCAATCAGCCTGACTAACCGGTGCCTGTATGTAGCCTAGCTACAGTTATAGGCTCGCAACTGTTATTTTTCACTGTCTTTTTTACTGTTTTTATTTCTTTACTTACCTATTGTTCACCTAATACCATTTTTGCACTGTTGGTTAGAGCCTGTAAGTAAGCATTTCACTGTTGTAATCGACGCACGAGACAAATAAACTTTGATTTGAAAAGAGGATCACGTGTAACGTTTTGTCTCTGACCCTGGGCCACACACTGTAAATACATTTGATTGATTGATTGACTATCCAAACCAATGTACATTTCTAGAGGTAGACATCCATGAGAAGTACACTACATACCACAGGAGGTTGGTGGCACCTTAATTGGGGAGAACGGGCTTTGTTGTAATGACTGGAGCAGAGTAAGTGGAATGGTATCAAATACATCAAACACGTGGTTTCCAGGTGTTTGATGCCATTCCTTTTGCTCCGTTCTGGACATTATTATGAGCCGTTCTCCCCTCAGCAGCCTTCTGTGTGTACATACCCTATGAAGACCTGAAAGGATTTCACTTAGCCTGTTGCTAGGATCTAAGCCACTATTGCTTATATCTATTCAGTCCTATCATACAGTGACCAAAGCGTGCAGGCGGGTGTAGTGGCTAGGTGTTGATGTCCAGAGGACTAGCTCCAGACACCGTTGATGAGTAAAGTAACAGAGGAAAATAGATGGGATATGAATGAGGATGTGTATGTGGTCCGGGCAGACCAGGACTGTGGTCTTATATGCAGACTCAGAAGAAAAAACCAGGGAAGTGTCCCAATACTCAAGACTCCTTCAGAGAACAGGTTTTATTTTTCACTGTAAGGTCAAGAGTAACACATTGCGTTGACTAGCAGATCCCCTTAAGCACAGATCTAGGATCAGCAAGCGTAGCTTCCTGAGCCCCTAACGTTAACCATCGGGGAAACTGCAAAATTGACCTTAGATCAGTGTCAAGGGGTAACAAACACGAATGGGGTAACTGGTCCAACAGGCATTACATAGTACAGTTCAGCATCACCATGGATACCTGCAGACCTGGGTCCAAATACTATTTCAAATATCTCAGTTACTCTCACATACATTTGAAGTAAGTATTAAGATATTGTTTATTTGAAAAGACAAGTAGTTGAACATTTTAATGTATTTGGAAATACACTTGGAAAGTATTTGAAAATAGTCAAATATACTCCCATGCATTTAACCCAGGTATTTGAAAATAGTATTTGAAAGAAGTATCCCTGGCTCATTTACAATGCCCTATGAGATAATGTACATTAAATCAACATGCACTTAAGTAAAACAATATATTGACTTAAGTCCATGTTAAGTGTATTTATCTCAAGTCTGAAGCAGGCCCTTAGTGACCTCCCCATGTCCTTCTGTTCAGTGACATTGGCAGGCAGAATTACATCAAACAAGGACTCCATCAGTGGAGGCTGCTGAGGGGAGGACAGCTCATAAATATGGCTGGAATGGAGTCAACGGAATGGTAACAAACACATAGAAACCATGTCTTTGATGTGTTTGGTGACATTCCATTGATTCCATTCCAGACATTACTATGAGCCGTCCTCCCCTCAGCAGCCTCCACTGGACTCCATGGGTGATGTTGGAAATCCTTGTGTTTCACGGCGATGCTGTCAGTAGTATTGGTACAGGAGTGTGATCCTGTCCTGTAATCCTCCACAAAGACAGGCTGGGAGGTTGTAATAAACCACACACACTTACTGCATGAAGGCTTCAAAGGAAGACAAAATATTTAAAGTATTTCATGAGAAAAACACTCCATCAAACTAAGGATTTTTATTTAGTGTTCACAACTATTTCACCAATCATTGCGCGAGCTCTGTGATGCACACACACACCAAACCTCTTCGTAAGCTCACACACTCGCGTCACATCACACGCCCTCCACTCCCCTTAAACTGTGTGGGGAAACTGTGATGATGTTGTGTGACCACTAGGTGTCACCAAAGCACAGTAAGACAGTGATAGGGAGGCTAAGGCGTTATACTCCATCAAACCTCTCAAATCTAAAAAGAAAACATTTACTCTCCTAACTTTATTACATCACTGAAAAAGGGATGAATCTGTCCGGAACTCTACAGCCTTGGCCCGATTATCAATACAGAAATATTGCTCTGGTTTTCAAAATAAGGTTACCTGACTGAGTCTGCTGCCGTATCAAACCTGTACACTGCCTATATACAGATCATCTATGTACATGCTACATACTCTCACACTCTGAGTAGAAGTTGCCCTTAGGTACAGATCTAGGATCAGCAAATCCTGACTTTAACCATTAGGGGGGGGGAAAGACATAACATAGTACTGAGCCTAGATCAGAGTATAGGGACAACTTCATCCTGCTCACACTCTCCCACTCACAGACTCACTGACCTGTACACAACCTGACCACTTGTATACGAAACAGTCGTGTTTGGACCCTCTGGGCGGAATTCAATCTAAGTTAAATTCCAGCCTCAGTGTGTTTTGGTCCAGTGGTCTTAGTTCATCTGGTGCCTCCACAACACAGCAGACAACAGAGAGTAAATGCTCTAAAACTGGGGTTAAAACTAACTAAAAAGTAGCCGATAGGTTGCAAGAGGGTAGTCAATGAGGTCACTTCCTATGTTCTCCCAATCACTGATCAGTAAACACTATGTGACTCCGCCCTTTCCTGCCGGCTCAAATTGCAGCCATTTCACAAACATGAGACGTCCATATATCCCATGATATATCCATACAAACATGCTTTAGCTTCTAAAGGGGGAGTGAAGTAAAGGGTTAGGTATCATTATTCGGAGGTTTCTCTTTAAACAGCACTTTAACCCACCCCCAGACTAACTAGAGGAGTGAGACAGATCCATGATTGATCTGTTGACTGATTGATCATGTAGATGATAAAGTCATCCATACATCTTGTCTGAGCACAGAGCATGTAGTGGGCCATTTTCCAAGAGGCCCTCCTAGACAGGCTTGCCCTATGTTAAACTCTACAAGGGGAACATTTAGACTACACTTCCTTTACCTTATAACCTAGCTAACCTCATGTTCCTGGCTTCTGGGGAACAAGACTACCTTACACCAAGATCCACAAAACTACACTACCCATAAGTCCTGAGCTTAAGGAATGTGCAACACGTTCTCAGTCAATCACCAGCGTTTCCCACGGGAACATGGCCCGGTGACACAGAGAATTGCATTCTGGGAAATCATTGCTTGTACCTTATTACTAAAGAGTGAAAAGTAGGGTCATATATACAGATTAGAAACAAAACAAAACTATATTGTGTGTGTGTGTGTGTGTGTGTGTGTGTGTGTGTGTAAGGCTGTGTGTGTGTGTATAAGAGAGTGTGTGTGTGTGTGTGTGTGTGCGTGTGTGTGTATAAGGGTGTGTGTGTGTGTGTGTATATAAGGGTGTGTGTGTGGGAGGAGCGTTGTTGTGTTTTAGATTCAGTATCTAAGAGGTCAGATCAGGTGCAACAAGAACAGCTGAATGTTAATGAACTATAAATGGAACATATCAACCAGGTTGTCAGGGGTTCAGGGGTTTCTTTACACTGTTTTAACCCCCCTCTGTCCTGTGAGGTGAACTTCTGGCGTGAAGTGTACCTGGGCATCAACAACCCTCCTGTATATTGCTCTGTTGTGTACATCTCTATAGCGTGTCATAACAGTATCACATCATATTGATAATAATCTATTCATAATGCATTGTCGTATTATGTAACTTAGTGTTTCCTAGTGTGCACTTCAGCATAGTGGGCTAGTGAAGTGCCCATTCCTGCCCTGAAGTGTTGACTTCTGTAGATACTGTACATTTTGAGGAAGATAACTTTAGTGTCGTTAGTGTATGATTGGTACCGTATTGGTACCGTAACCTGCCTGAGTGACTGATTGATGAGGTAATTGAATTGGGGATCAGGTGCCAGGTCTGGGCACTGTAATGTACAAATGTGTGTGTATGTGTGTGTTGGGGGGGGGGGGGGGGGGGGGGGGGGGGGGGGGGGGGGGGGGGGGGGGGGGGGGGGGGGGGGGGGGAGGGGCAGCAATGGATTAAATAGTCCGATTCTCCAGGCTCAGTATGTAATCCATTCCATTCCAAATATGATTTGGAAACAATGGATTAGCATCCTATAGACACTATTCTATGCCTCGTGTGTTTATGTGCGCGTGCATACATGTGTGTGTGGGGTAGAGAAATGGACACGTACAGCGGTAGGGTCGTTAGCTAGGGGTCAATGTTTCAGCTATTGGCTGGGGTTAGGGCTTGAGGTGTTGGTTAGGGTTAGGGTTAGGACTTGAGGTGTTGGTTAGGGTTAGGGCTTGAGGTGTTGGTTAGGGTTAGGGCTTGAGGTGTTGGTTAGGGTTAGGACTTGAGGTGTTGGTTAGGGTTAGGGCTTGAGGTGTTGGTTAGGGTTAGGGCTTGAGGTGTTGGTTAGGGTTAGGGCTTGAGGTGTTGGTTAGGGTTAGGGCTTGAGGTGTTGGTTAAGGTTAGGGGTTGAGGTGTTGGTTAAGGTTAGGGGTTGAGGTGTTGGTCAGGGTTAGGGTTAGGGCTTGAGGTGTTGGTTAAGGTTAGGACTTGAGGTGTTGGTTAAGGTTAGGGCTTGAGGTGTTGGTTAGGGTTAGGGCTTGAGATGTTGGTTAAGGTTAGGGGTTGAGGTGTTGGTTAAGGTTAGGGGTTGAGGTGTTGGGTAAGGTTAGGGGTTGAGGTGTTGGTTAAGGTTAGGGGTTGAGGTGTTGGTTAAGGTTAGGGGTTGAGGTGTTGGTTAAGGTTAGGGGTTGAGGTGTTGGTTAAGGTTAAGGTTAGGGGTTGAGGTGTTGGGTAAGGTTAGGGGTTGAGGTGTTGGTTAAGGTTAGGGGTTGAGGTGTTGGTTAAGGTTAGGGGTTGAGGTGTTGGTTAAGGTTAGGGGTTGAGGTGTTGGTTAGGGTTGGGGTTAGGGGTTGAGGTGTTGGTTAAGGTTAGGGGTTGAGGTGTTGGTTGGGGTTAGGGGTTGAGGTGTTGGTTGGGGTTAGGGGTTGAGGTGTTGGTTAAGGTTAGGGGTTGAGGTGTTGGTTAAGGTTAGGGGTTGAGGTGTTGGTTAAGGGTTGAGGTGTTGGTTAAGGTTAGGGTTAGGTTGGGGTTAGGGGTTGAGGTGTTGAGGTGTTGGTTAAGGTTAGGGTTAGGGGTTGGTTGGGGTTAGGGGTTGAGGTGTTGGTTAAGGTTAGGGTTAGGGGTTGGTTAAGGTTTGAGGTTGAGGTGTTGGTTAAGGTTAGGGGTTGAGGTTGGTTAAGGTTTGGGGTTGAGTTGTTGGTTGGGGGTCAAGGTTAGGGCTTATGGTTAGGGTGCAATATGAAAAATGCAGAGTTCTACAGCTCAGTCTAGGGTTAGGGTCTATCCTGGGGTGCAGAGGCTCGCGTTCCCCACCCCCCTCATCCCTACCTCCCTCACTTTAAACATGACCGTTCTCTATCCTGGGGTGCAGAGGCTCGCGTTCCCCACCCCCCTCATCCCTACCTCCCTCACTTTAAACATGACCGTTCTCTATCCTGGGGTGCAGAGGCTCGCGTTCCCCACCCCCCTCATCCCTACCTCCCTCACTTTAAACATGAACGTTCTCTATCCTGGGGTGCAGAGGCTCGCGTTCCCCACCCCCCTCATCCCTACCTCCCTCACTTTAAACATGACCGTTCTCTATCCTGGGGTGCAGAGGCTCGCGTTCCCCACCCCCCTCATCCCTACCTCCCTCACTTTAAACATGACCGTTCTCTATCCTGGGGTGCAGAGGCTCGCGTTCCCCACCCCCCTCATCCCTACCTCCCTCACTTTAAACATGACCGTTCTCTATCCTGGGGATGCAGAGGCTCACATTCCCCACCCCCCTCATACCCCCCCGCTCCCGTTAGAGCTCACCGATACAGCAAATCCTGTTCCAACCATATCCACTCGACCCTAATCACTGCTGTACTCTGAGCAGTAGGAGAAGCAGCACGGAGGATCACTCCTCTCATCCTCCTCTTCTTACATATTCACCTTTATGTTCAATTCCTCAAGTCTTCTCATCCTCTGGCTTCATTATGTTAAGTCCTTTGTTTTTCTCCATTTAGTGTTCCTCGGTCTTGTGTTGTTGACTTGTTGTTTTTGTTTTGGGAAGTACTGTGTGTTTTCTCTCCTTTGGTGTGTGTGTGTGGCAGGGTCTGTGTTGGATTCTTCGGGGTGAGTGTGTGTGGCAGAGTGTGTGTTGGACTCCTTCGGTGTGTGTGGCGGGGTTGGTGTGTGTGTGACAGTTCTGTACGTCACTGTCCTCCTCACAACCCCCCCCCCCCCCCCCCCAACCCCACCGACACTAAAACAACACACTTTGCCTCCTACTCTTCCCCTGGGCTGAGAGAGAGAGAGACAGAGAGAGAGAGAGAGACAGAGAGAGAGAGAGAGAGAGACAGACAGACAGACAGACAGACAGACAGACAGACAGACAGACAGACAGACAGACAGACAGACAGACAGACAGACAGACAGACAGACAGACAGACAGACAGACAGGATGGGGGAAAAGGGATAAGATGATGAATAGAAGGGGAAAGAACAAAAGAAAGAAACATAATATATTAGCACTGTGTTAAACAGACAGGTACCACCCCACACAGACAGGTACCACCCCACACAGACAGGTACCACCCCACACAGACAGGTACCACCCCAGACAGACAGGTACCACCCTACACAGACAGGTACCACCCCACACACACAGATACCACCCCACACAGACAGGTACCACCCCACACAGACAGGTACCACCCCACACAGACAGGTACCACCCCACACAGACAGGTACCACCCACACAGACAGGTACCACCCCACACAGACAGGTACCACCCCACACAGACAGGTACCACCCCAGACAGACAGGTACCACCCCACACAGACAGGTACCACCCCACACACACAGATACCACCCCACACAGACAGGTACCACCCCACACAGACAGGTACCACCCCACACAGACAGGTACCACCCCACACAGACAGGTACCACCCCAGACAGGTACCACCCCAGACAGACAGGTACCACCCCACACAGACAGGTACCACCCCACACAGACAGGTACCACCCCACACAGACAGGTAACCACCCCAGACAGGTACCACCCCAGACAGACAGGTACCACCCCACACAGACAGGTACCACCCCACACAGACAGGTACCACCCCACACAGACAGGTACCACCCCACACAGACAGGTACCACCCCAGACAGGTACCACCCCAGACAGACAGGTACCACCCCACACAGACAGGTACCACCCCACACAGACAGGTACCACCCCACACAGACAGGTACCACCCCACACAGACAGGTACCACCCCAGACAGGTACCACCCCACACACAGGTACACCCCCACACAGACAGGTACCACCCCACACAGACAGGTACCACCCCACACAGACAGGTACCACCCCACACAGACAGGTACCACCCCAGACAGGTACCACCCCAGACAGACAGGTACCACCCCACACAGACAGGTACCACCCCACACAGACAGGTACCACCCCACACAGACAGGTACCACCCCAGACAGGTACCACCCCAGACAGACAGGTACCACCCCACACAGACAGGTACCACCCCACACAGACAGGTACCACCCCACACAGACAGGTACCACCCCACACACACAGGTACCACCCCACACAGACAGGTACCACCCCACACAGACAGGTACCACCCCACACACACAGATACCACCCCACACAGACAGGTACCACCCCACACAGACAGGTACCACCCCACACAGACAGGTACCACCCCACACACACAGATACCACCCCACACAGACAGGTACCACCCCACACAGACAGGTACCACCCCACACACACAGATACCACCCCACACAGACAGGTACCACCCCACACAGACAGGTACCACCCCACACACACAGATACCACCCCACACAGACAGGTAACACCCCACACAGACAGGTACCACCCCACACAGACAGGTACCACCCCACACAGACAGGTACCACCCCACAACACCGACAGGTACCACCCCACACAGACAGGTACCACCCCACACAGACAGGTACCACCCCACACAGACAGGTACCACCCCACACAGACAGATACCACCCCACAACACCGACAGGTACCACCCCACACAGACAGGTACCACCCCACACACACAGGTACCACCCCACACAGACAGGTACCACCCCACACAGACAGGTACCACCCCACACACACAGGTACCACCCCACACAGACAGGTACCACCCCACACAGACAGGTACCACCCCACACAGACAGGTACCACCCCACACAGACAGGTACCACCCCACACACACAGGTACCACCCCACACAGACAGGTACCACCCCACACAGACAAAGTGGATCAAAACTTCCATCTCTGAAATACAAGTTCATCCTAAACATTTGATGTCAAGTTTGATTTATCCGAGTTCTCCTTAACAGTAGCTCAACATGCACAAAACCAGAATTGTACATAAGACAACAACACAAAGTAATCTAAAGAACTCTGTCACACACACACACTGCACCCTGTGTTCACACACACTTACAGACAAAACACAAAGGCTACATCTCCCTCTGCAGGAACCTGAACAGAGCTGCAAACATAAAGAGTTTCAATCAAAATGTCTCCTCTCGCTCCCATCCTTCCCAGAATGCCTTCTGTTTGACCTTTCACCCCAACCTCACTGAAATAGAACACTGGGAGGTTTCTCTCTCAGAGAAAAGTACAAAGAAGGCAAATGGTGGAATGATGAACAGAAAAACATGGGCAGCAAGAACAGAAGGAGAGAGAGAGAAAGACAGGGAGTCAAGGATGAAAAAGAACATTATGGTAAAAAGTGCAGGGGAAGATACAAGGGAAAGAGAGGACATCACCCAGGCAACAAGAAGAAGCAGAGAATAAGTAAACAGGGACTATAAGGCAGTATGTCTGAAGGGGACAGAAACACAGTTCATACAGAGTCATTACAAGTGGAGAATAGAATAGGCACAGATAAGCAGTGGACACAAAGATAGACGTCGGGACATACAGAAAGACATATGAACTGAAAGTGAGGAAAATGAAGTGAAAGTGAGAGAGATCATGTATTTACCAGAATGGGAGGGGCAACTCAGCCTGTGGAGGGGGAGGAGAGGCCGTGACTCTGAGCCCTGGGATTGGCTCCTTCTCTCTGGAAGTACTGCGAGGGGGCGGAGCCTAGCTTATGGGCCACTGCTATTTAGGAAGGGGGGGGCAAGGTGGTGGTGGTGGGGGGCACATGAGAGAGAGACAGAGACAGAGAGAGAGAGAGAGAGAGAGAGAGAGAGAGGAAGAGAGAGAGAGAGAGAGAGAGAGAGAGGCAGGGGCGAAGGGGGGAGGTGTTTGGTGTTGTCAGAGGCACATGGGAGGAGGAAAGAAATAGAGAGAGGTAGGAAGAGAAGAGAGAAAGAGAGGAACACACAGAGAGAGTGAGACAGAGTGACAGAGACAGAACCAGTGAACTTGGTAGAGGCAGATGTCAATACGGCACACCAGAGAGCATAGTTCACACTAGCATGGAGTAGACGGTGTGAACCAGGCATGGCTCTGCAAATCACAAGACAGAGTCCCAAGACACGGTGTGTGACACATTATGACCACACTGCAATATGAGAAACACAGAAAGCTCACAGAGACAGAGAGAGAGGCACAGAGACAGAGAGAGAGGCACAGAGACAGAGAGAGAGGCACAGAGACAGACAGAGAGGCACAGAGACAGAGAGAGAGGCACAGAGACAAAGAGAGAGGCACAGAGACAGAGAGAGAGGCACAGAGACAGAGAGAGAGGCACAGAGACAGAGGCACAGAGACAGAGAGAGAGGCACAGAGACAGAGAGAGAGTTACAGAGACAGAGAGAGAGGCACAGAGACAGAGAGAGAGTTACAGAGACAGAGAGGTGAGGCACAGAGACAGAGAGAGAGGCACAGAGACAGAGAGAGAGGCACAGAGACAGAGAGAGAGGCACAGAGACAGAGAGAGAGGCACAGAGACAGAGAGAGAGGCACAGAGACAGAGAGAGAGTTACAGAGACAGAGAGAGAGGCACAGAGACAGAGAGAGAGGCACAGAGACAGAGAGAGAGGCACAGCGACAGAGAGAGTTACAGAGACAGCAACATACATCAACAGAGATCAAGCGATATAGACACATAACAAATATATATACAGTACTGTCCAAAGGTTTTAGCCAGGTGTGAAAAAATGCTATAAAGTAAGAATGCTTTCAAAAATAGACATGTTAATAGATTATATTTATCAATTAACTAAATGCAAAGTGAGTGAACAGAAGAAAAATCTAGATCAAATCCATATTTGGTGTGACCATCCCTTACCTTCATAACCACAATTGGTGTCGTGTCTTTGGCTATGCCGGATTAAGTGATATGACATGCTATTCTATAAAATCCTTTCTCTGTAATTAATATTACCTGATTGAGCTAATCATGTAAATGTAATTAACTATAAAGTCGGGGCACCACGAAAGAGTGTTTATAGAGCTGTTATCCTCCGAATAAACTCTGAAAGACCTAGTTCTATTTTACATCAATAGCAGTCAATATTAATCGTCACCTTATTCAGTCTCATCTGAAAGTTGTAAATTCTTGGTTATCTTCACGAACTCTGGCTAACAAGTTGAATCAGCAATGCAAAATTGGGTTTAATTATTTATTTACTAAATACCTAACCAATCACACAGAATTACATATACACAGAATGCAACTTATGTCATACAGAAAACTTCCCTGGTGGACGGAACCTGTATGATGGCTTGTTACACAAAAAGAGGGGGTTGGGCTTGAATGAAAGAGCGGGAAGACTGAGGAACAAAGGGACAAGCTAAGCTATCGTAAATACAGTATCTTATGCATTCTAAATTACCGCCAATTTGGAAAAGGAAAATGCAATAAATATTTACTTTGAGCTGCGCTTCGGTAGGTTGGTCGTAGATGCTGGCCGTGTTGGCCAACAGAGATCTTCCTGTCCTCGGAAGAATGTCTCTGGTGGTAAATTGGATACATTGTAGTATCTTCGTTGTGTGTTAGACTGGATACGTCGTCCGTCCTTTCCTAGCCCACGTTTACAGCTGCTGTTGCTAACTCAACGGCTAGGAGGTCTCACTTCTTTAGTGAATAAGAGTTCAAAGTTCATACCATTCACAACCAAAGCTTACGCTGAGGTTGGCTTAGTTCTGTAGTTGGCATGTTAGTCCTTTTTAACCTCTTGACGCACGTTAAGGATAGGGGGCGCTACAGCGAATTTTGAAAAAAATATGTGCCCATTTTAAACGGCCTCCTACTCAAACTCAGAAGCTAGAATATGCATATAATTAGTAGATTTGGATAGAAAACACTCTAAAGTTTCTAAAACTGTTTGAATGGTGTCTGTGAGTATAACAGAACTCATATGGCAGTCAAAACCCCGAGACAGATCCTAACAGGAAGTGGAAATCTGATTTGTGGACTCACCTTCAGCACTTTGCCTATAAAACACACAGTGAGTTAGGATTCATTGAGCACTTCCTAAGGCTTCCACT
>NC_042986.1:33556017-33560311 GCF_901001165.1 Salmo trutta | reverse complement strand
GAGGGAGGGAGGGAGGAGGGATAGAGAGAGGGAGGAGGGAGGGAGGGAGAGAGGAAAGGGTAGAGAGAGAGGGAGGAGGGGGAGAGAGAAGGGTAGAGAGAGGGAGGAGGGAGAGAGGAGGACAAGAAGAAAAGGAGAGAGGAGTGAGAGAAAGGGAGAAAAGAGGGGACAGATAAAGACCAGGCAGAAGGAGCTGACAGCAGCGATATGGACAGAAGCAGTAGTCATGTCTAGTGACAGTCGTAGTGTTAAAGAGGGAGAAAAGGGGGGATGAGTATCCAGAGGATAAAAGAGGGCTAACAAGAAAGACAGGCAGAGCATGGAGGTAGAGAGGCCTCAAGGAGACAGGCGTAGACTGCTAAGGACAGACAGATGGACAGTGGCAGGTACAATCTGATGAAGATGGGACAAAGAACACAGCAAGCAAATACAGGCAGGGGATGGGACAGGCAGAGACAGACTGAGGGACATCCATTGATGAAATGGCAGGGGCAATCAACCAACTGACCACTGAGAACCAGTGGTGTAGTGGTGGGTAAACGCAAGTAAACCCACCTTTTGTGGAAAAATGCATTGAAAGTATAGGGAGCGTTACTTTTTTCACCACGACCAGCGATCAGAGTTTACCCACCTATTTTTTACCACTACATCAATGCTGAGAGAGTGCAGTAAAGACAATATACTTATCATGCTGTGAGTGGACCAATGACCAATGAGGATGGAGATGAAAAAACGAAACAAAAAAAGAGAACTGTGTGGGTGTCTGCTCTTTTCCAATTCATCTCTAATTCCACTGCTTCTTAAACCCCTAAATATACCCTTAAACCAGGGCTTTGATTTCCCTCTGCATTGGCCCAATTCATCCCTAATTCCTCTGCTTCTTAAACCCCTAAATATACCCTTAAACGAGGGCTTTGATTTCCCTCTGCATTGGCCCAATTCATTCCTAATTCCTCTGCTTCTTAAACCCCTAAATATACCTGTCACTTTTGATATAAGAATTGTCGGACCAAAGCGCATCGTGGTATGTTCCATCATCTTTTATTTGAGAAGTGAAACACACAGAAAACAATAAAGCACCAAAAAAATGAAACATGAAGCTATGTAGTGCTCGCAGGCAACTACACATAGACAAGATCCCACAATCACAGGTGGGGAAAGGGCTGCCTAAGTATGATCCCCAATCAGAGGCAACGACAGACAGCTGCCTCTGATTGGGGACCATACCCGGCCAAACAAAGAAATAAGAAAACTAGATTGCCCACCCAAATCACACCCTGACCTGACCAAATAGAGAAATAGAAAGGCTCTCTATGGTCAGGGTGTGACAGTACCCCACCCAAAGGTGCGGACTCCGGCTGCAAAACCTGACTCTATGGGGGAGGGTCCGGGTGGGCATCTAGCCTTGGTGGCGGCTCCGGTTCTGGACGTAGACCTCGCTGTGCTCGCTGATCCCTCCGCTTCCGTGGAACCGGGCCGTGGATCGTCGCCGGAGGCTCTGGACCGTGGATCGTTGCCAGGGACTTTGGACCGTGGATCTTCGCCGGAGCCTTTGGACTGTCGACTGTCGCTGGAGGCTCTGGACTGCAGAACGTCGCTGGAGACTCTGGACTGCTGACCGTCGCTGGAGACTCTGGACTGCCGACCGTCGCTGGAGACTCTGGACTGCCGACCGTCGCTGGAGACTGGACTGCCGACCATCGCTGGAGACTCTGGACTGCAGACCGTCGCTGGAGGCTCTGGACTGCAGACTGTCGCTGGAGGCTCTGGACTGCAGACCTTCGCTGGAGGCTCTGGACTGCAGACCTTCGTTGGAGGCTCTGGACTGCCGACCGTCACTGGAGGCTCTGGACTGCCGACCGTCGCTGGAGGCTCTGGACTGCCGACCGCCGCTGGAGTCTCTGGACCGCAGACCGTTGCTGGAGACTCTGGGCTGCAGACCGTCTCTGGAGGCTCTGGACTGCAGACCGTCTCTGGAGGCTCCGGACTGCAGACCGTCGCTGAAGACTCCGGACCGGGGACTGTCGCTGCAGGCTCCGGACCGGGGACCCTCACTGCAGGCTCAGTGCCATGGATCATCACTACAGGCTCCGGGCCATGGATCATTACTGGAGGCTTTGTGCCATGGATTACCACTGGAGGCTCCGGGCCATGGATCATCACTGCAGGCTCAGTGCCATGGATCATCACTACAGGCTCCGGGCCATGGATCATCACTGGAGGCTTTGTGCCATGGATTATCACTGGAGGCTCCGGGCCATGGATCATCACTGGAGGCTCCGTGCCATGGATCATCACTACAGGCTCCGGGCCATGGATCATCACTGGAGGCTTCGTGCCATGGATTATCACTGGAGGCTTCGGACCATGGATCATCACTACAGGCTCCGGGCCATGGATTATCACTGGAGGCTTCGGGCCATGGATCATCCCTGGAGGCTTCGGACCATGGATCATCTCTACAGGCTCCGGGCCATGGATCATCCCTGGAGGCTTCGGACCATGGATCATCACTGGAGGCTGGGTGCGTGGAGCAGGCACAACATGTCCTGGTTGGATACCCACTTTAGCTCGGTAAGTGTGGAGAGCTGGCACAGGACGCACTGGGTTGTGAAGGCGCACTGGAGGCATAGTGCATAGAGCCGGCGCAGGATACCCTGGGCCATGGAGGCGGACTGGAGGCATAGTGCATAGAGCCGGCGCAGGATACCCTGGGCTGTGGAGGCGGACTGGAGTCATAGTGCAGAGAGCCGGCGCAGGATACCCTGGGCCGTGGAGGCAGACTGGAGGCAAAGTGCATAGAGCCGGCGCAGGATACCCTGGGCCATGGAGGCGGACTGGAGGCATAGTGCATAGAGCCGGCGCAGGATACCCTGGGCCGTGGAGGCAGACTGGAGGCATAGTGCATAGAGCCGGCGCAGGATACCCTGGGCCATGGAGGCGGACTGGAGGCATAGTGCATAGAGCCGGCGCAGGATACCCTGGGCTGTGGAGGCGGACTGGAGTCATAGTGCAGAGAGCCGGCGCAGGATACCCTGGGCCGTGGAGGCAGACTGGAGGCATAGTGCATAGAGCCGGCGCAGGATACCCTGGGCCGTGGAGGCAGACTGGAGGCATAGTGCATAGAGCCGGTGCAGGATACCCTGGGCCGTGGAGGCAGACTGGAGGCATAGTGCATAGAGCCGGTGCAGGATACCCTGGGCCGTGGAGGCAGACTGGAGGCATAGTGCATAGAGCCGGTGCAGGATACCCTGGGCCGTGGAGGCAGACTGGAGGCATAGTGCATAGAGCCGGTGCAGGATACCCTGGGCTGTGGAGGCGGACTGGAGGTCTGGAGCGTAGAGCTGGCACAACTCGTCCTGGCTGAATGCTCACTTTAGCCGGGCAAGTGCGGGGCGCTGGCACAGGCCGTACTGGGTTGTGCTGGCGAACTGGGGATACCGTGCGTAGAGCTGGCGCAGGATATCCTGGGCCGAAGAGACACACCGGAGACCAGGAGCGCTGAGCCGGCACAATCCGTCCTGGCTGAATGCCCACTCTAGCATTGCAAATGCGGGGCGCAGGCACAGAGCGCACCGGGCTATGAATGCGCACTGGAGATACAGTGCACATCACTGCATAACCCGGTGCCTGACTGGTCACACGCTCCCCACGGTAAGCATGGGGAGTTGGCTCAGGTCTTAACCCTGACTCCGCCAATCTCCCCGTGTGCCCCCCCAAAAAAACTTTTTGGGAGCTGCCTCTCGGGCTTCCGTCGTTGCCGTGACTCCCGGTCTCGTCGTCGTTCCTCTCTCGCTGCCTCCACCTGCTTCCCCGGCAAGCTTTCGTATCTCTCCAATACTTCCTCCAAAGTCCAAGCTATTCTCTCCTCAACCTCCTCCAGAGACCAGGATGCCATCTCCTCCCGGGCACGCTGCTTAGTCCAGTTGAGGTGGGATCTTCTGTCACGTTCGTCTGAAGGAGGAGACCAAGGCGCAGCGTGCGTATAGTTCCACATTCTCTTTAATAGTGAAACTTACAACCAAAACAACAAAGAATATAACAAACGTGCAGTAATGCAGTGCACAACGCAACTATACAAAAACAAGATCCCACAAAAACCCAGTGGGAAAAGGGCTGCCTAAGTATGATCCCCAATCAGAGACAACGCTAGACAGCTGCCTCTGATTGGGGACCATACCTGGCCAAACAAAGAAATAAGAAAACTAGATTGCCCACCCAAATCACACCCTGACCTGACCAAATAGAGAAATAGAAAGGCTCTCTATGGTCAGGGCATGACAATACCCTTAAA